>NC_056725.1:776952811-777055311 GCF_019279795.1 Protopterus annectens | reverse complement strand
TTTTCTCTCTTCTCATGGTATCCTTTCTTGGAACTCTTCTCACTTGCCTCTTCTAATGTCTTCTTGCCTTTCCATATAATGATATGCTACTATTCCTGTAATATAAGCCATCTCAGTCATTAAGGCTACATCTTATCCAAAAGCTTTGCTAAGCATAATTCCATTTTCCCATCCATAGTATGACATTAACTGCTTTTTGAACTAAATTTTGTAGCATTTTCTTATTTTCTTGCATCTGTAAAGGTGTGTGTGTGTGTTTAAGCATATCCTTGTAGCTGTAAATATGTTTTGCTCATCTCTTATGTGATTCTATTCACCTGGGCTGTACCTGCAAATGGACCATTGTGATCAGTGCACTACCCTGGTAAACAACTATAAGTAAATAAATAATAAAGCTATTTTAAATACCTTTACAACCAAGTCTATTTTTAACTAGAAAAGGCTTTTCAAAGGGTCTTTGTATTGTTCCTTTTGTTAGCCAGTATACTCCAAGCTGGGCTCATACTCCTTTTCAGCGCATCTATATTATCTTATCGAAGTTTCAGAATATCAAATCTGAGATGCTCGACACCATATCATCAAATTCTGAAACATCAAAAGATTAAAAAAAAATGCCTAAAAACAAAAATAAATAAAAACTTACCTTTGCAAGCAGGGGGGCAAGCCCCCATGCACCCCCTATGTGGGGGTCTGTGCCCCCCATACACCCCCTACTTAAATATACCAACTCCGAGACCACACTACATTGAACTAAATGGAAATCTCCCCTTACAGCCATTTCTGTTTAAACGTTTGATGTTTTTTGCTTTCACTAATCTGGTGCCGACAATATCAGCTTCAATAATGTCGGCGTTCGACAACGTGAAGTAGACCCTTTTCAGCAGAAACTTAGGAAGAAAAGTTCCCCACTAAAACTTGGAAATTGAAATCACACAGGCAAGCCTATACTATGACATACCATATGCAGTGTACATGAATAGCAAGTAAATACAAAAAAGTGAGACTGTTGATTCTTCATATCTACACTCTATACTTGTAAATAATATTGCATACACCTGATGCAATGTAACAGTCCTTGGATTACTGTTGTATGCTAGTGAAAGATTGGTCTAGTAAGGAATATATGCAAGTCTTATGTGTAAATAATGAAAGATAACTAGGAAGAGAAGAGAGACACAGAAGAGGTGGATAAGTGCAGAGGAAATGGGGATAAAACAGGAAAGGAGGGAATGAATAAAAGATAAGGGAGTAGGGTGACGTAAGGAAAAGAAAGGAATAAAAATTGAAGAGTACTGCAGACATAAATGTGAATTAGAGGCAGGAAAAGGTCCTATAATACTGTAGTCATCACTTAACACAGTGGCAGTTCTACGTGGAGGTTAGATTTTTTAAGTCAATCTGACAATTGTTGGAATTTGCTGTAGTTGTGAGTTCTGAAGGGAGGGTATTCCAATGTTTTGCTACATATACTGCATAAAGAGACTCACCAAAGTGATTACTGAATTTGGGTACAGCTTAAATTTTACTCTGTCTACATAAAATCTAAGCTATCAGTGGACATCCATGCAATGTAATACATACTTACCCTTCTAGAATACTCTGGAAAATATAAATACTAGACATTGACTGGCTGGCATCCATTTCAGATAGCTTTAAGCATGAAGGATGAATGGACAAATAAAACTATTTTAATATGGAAAACCAAATAGGGTTTATAATTGAATATTGCTTGACATTCCAACATTCTCTTAGCTGAGGTTACCACTACAATGAAGACAGTGTACCATGACAAGTATTTCAAACCTGCAACAGAAGCTGGCTTACAGTACATTTCACTAAAATAAAATAAAGGTCCACAGACTAACAGGATATTTAAGATATGGGGCCTGATTAGGAAAATAACCTTCAAAAAA
This sequence comes from Protopterus annectens, assembly GCF_019279795.1. Classification (NCBI taxonomy): domain Eukaryota; kingdom Metazoa; phylum Chordata; order Ceratodontiformes; family Protopteridae; genus Protopterus; species Protopterus annectens. Next base: position 777,053,398 of record NC_056725.1, on the reverse strand, counting down.
AGTTTTGCAAACTGAAGAGAAGCCATAGGTATAGAATTACATTTTTGATGGATATCTGAAATTGCAGTAAGATGAACGTTAAAAAAAACACTAAAGCTTGTAGCAAAAATTTGATACAATTAATCCTCAACACTGAGGCTGGAAAATAATCTAGTAATTGAGCCAAAGCCTGGATGGAAAAACTTGGTACTTTAAGTCATGCAAGGCTTCCTAGTACTGGGCTTCTCTTCTGAGGTGTAGATATGTACCACTCTGTAGTTATAGGCTGGATCTCAAGCCCTTAATGGGACTGGAATATGTATCCGCTTAGGCACAGGCAGGGGAGATGCAAATATGGTTAAAAGGATGGCTGGGACATAGCATGATGAAATTTCCTGTGGTGAGTGGTATCTTTGGGATTCCCAAGATACATAAGGGACTGGTTAACGTTAAGTTCAGGCCTATAGTTGATGGTAAACATAGCAAAACTTGTTTTATCAGTAAATTTTTGGACCATCATTTGCAAAAAGGCATCAAGTTATTTGATTACATTACAAAGGATTCTTGGCAATTTTTGGAGAAGTTAAGAACTGTGGAATTTAATGAAAATACCATTTTGGTTACCATTGATGTTGTGAACCTTTTTTCTGTAATACCTAATGACATAGGGTTGGACTGGTTGGAACAACAGATTTTTAAGACTGGGTTGTACGATCAGGACCGCATTAACGTATTCATCACCTTGATGGAAATGGTTTTGTCCAACAATTATATTTTCTTTGAGGGGTATTATTTCAAGCAAATCACAGGTGTAGCTATGGGGGCAGCTTGTGCCCCCATTTATGCGAATTATGTTATGTCCTACTGGGAACAGGAATATGTTTTATACAGTAGGTTTAGATCTAAAATTTGACACTACACCCATTTTTTAGATGATTTGTTTATAGTATGGGAAGGTAGTGAAGATGATTTGAATGCCTTTATGGAATATATTAATGGTACAGTGCATTTTCTGAAGTTTACTTACACTTTTAGAAAACAGGAGATTTCTTATCTAAATGTAAAGTTAAAAATAGATCCTACAAATTATTCTTTGTCCACTAACATCCACAGAAAAGCCACTTTCTCAAATTCTTATCTCTGTTATTCCAGTTGGCACCCTGGCCACCAGAAAAGAGCAATTATTAAAGGTCAGATGGTCAGGGCTGCCAGGGTGGTTAGTGACGAGTTAGACTTTTTGAAGGAAGTGGAGTTTATAATGAGCATGTTCCTTAGGAGAGGATATCCCGAAGGTATGTGTCAAGCTGTAGTGGAGGAAGTTAAACAGAAGAGGGATGAAGGGGTGTATTGGCCACTAATTAAAGGGAGAATAAGTATAGATCCCACAATAGTGGGCCAAGAGGTAAGTAATCAAATTGTCAATGTTGGCAATGATGGCCATACTTTACCTACGACTAATAATATTAGTAGTCATTTTCTAGAAAAACAACCTTTATTTTATTACCACCTATTCTTATGATGCTCCCAATATTAGGGACATCATACACAATAACTGGAAGTTTCTTAGGTTGGACTGTTTGGTATGGGATAAGCTTGGTAGTCATCCCAAATGTGTTTTTAGAAAGGCAAGGTCATTGAAACAATTATTAGAGAAGGGTGATAATTTTTCCAATGCAACTGGTAGGCCCGTTGGGAACTTCAAATGTGGTAGATGTAGTGTGTGCCATCACATTCTACCAACAGGTGTAAACTTACAAGTGGCAGGTGTACCAATTAGATTATATGGGCATTTTGACTGTTATACAAAAAATGTGGTGTACATGGCACAGTGTGTACAGTGTCCGGCGTTTTACGTCGGAAAAACTAGTAGAGCCTTTAGAGACAGGATTAATGAGCACCTGTCAGACATAAGGCTAAGGAAAACCACCAATGCCCTATATAGGCACATTGAAATGCATGGTGGGCATCATTTTAAATTTTGTATATTGCAAAACATAGTTAAGGATGTACAGGGTAGGGTTTTAGATTTGCATTTAGACATTAGTGAGGTGAGGTGGCAACTTAGGTTGAATGCAACAGTTTTTCCTGGCATTAATGACCACATCAGTATAGCCCCAATCTTGAAACTGAAACATGTTTTTGGGTGATTAGCCAACAATTCCACTTGTCATGTATAATGATTGTACTTAGTTCATTATCATATACTTATCATTATCATATACTACTTGGTGTGGGGTTTAGTGTTCATTATCTTATTATGTTTTGTTATGTAATTTTTGAATTTGATTTATGAAGTATTTACTAATTATTTTACTATTAATGCAGTATGCTATTATATTATTAAGTTGTTTGTTTGTGTGTGTGTGTGCTCAGGTTGCTTTAAGCATGATGAAAGTTTTTTAATTGACTAATTGATCAATGATGTCATCTTAAGCTGTATAAATTCTGGTGTGTGACCATTTTTTAACATTTGTTCTGAAGAAGTCTGAATAAAGACAAAACCTAGGTCAAATTCGATTTTGTGGTGGTTTCAGTCCTCCAGTTCCTGTTGTTGGTCTATTCATTTTTTAATTTATTTGGTTCTTGGTTTGGTTTGGTTTTTGTCATGGAGAATAGCATGATGAAAGGCCAAGGGTGAACTGTCTCCAGCAAATGATGTCTGAGGAAAGTGAACTATACTTGTCAATGTCAAAACAGGGATGTTAGAATGACTTTGGCCACTTGCTACTTAGATTTCCAAATGAACTTAAGGATCATGGGAAATGGAGTGCATTGTTCAGACATTCCCTCAGCACAGCACTCCGGGATTTGATGTTTGCCACAGATGCATCAATATTGTAGCAAGGTTTCTCCCAGTGACAAAACAACATCTTCACCACAGTTTGACTGTGAGACCAATTGCGAAACATCACAAGGCAAAATCTGAGCCTGGTCACAAGAGTAATGGCCTCACTAGAAATATGATTTACAATCAGAGGCCTCTAGTAAAAATAATCCCATTTAAATGCCTTCATCACTTCCTGGCAAAAGGGGTAAGAAAGTACAGTTGCATAAGGCCTGCTAACCTGTAACAGTAGATGCTCTAATTTCACATTGCCTCAGTGACATGTGTGTTCTGTGCCTGCACAACTCCACACTGGCAGCTTTCCAGAGCTTAGGATTCCCTCCTCTGACTCTCTGTGACAGGGGACTGGGTAAGCCTAACTCCTATCACAGGAAGTCAGGTGTTCAGGTTTCTAGAGCTTAGTAGGAAGAACCAAGAAGGAACAGAAGCAAGAACTGCCTGAAACCAACCAAGTCACAGCCAAAAACCACTAAGAATAAAATAAAGTTGAATACAATTGTACTACTTGCAAAATAAGGGGGATGGCAGGTGCTGCTACTAAGGCAGTGTAAAATTTGAACATCTATTGTTAATGGTAAGTAGGACTTACGTAACTGTCTTAAGTTCATCATTTACACTGCCTCACTGACATATGAGTAAATTCCCAAAGTTTATCCTACCTGGGATGAGGAAGGATAAGGAACCAGAAACCCCTGAAGAGTGGTCCTTGCAAAGCCTGCTCTGGAACTTGAGAATGAATCCAGTTTGTAGTGCTTTGAAAAGGTATAAATATAAAACCAGATTGCTGCATCTAGAATGCTTGTAGAATCCCTTCCCTTCCAACATGACTCAGAAGGGGATAAGGCTCAGGTGGAATGTGCCTTTACCTTGTCTTGAATAGATTTACCATGGAGGGAGTAACAAAAAACAGAAGCAAAGGACAACTGATATGCAATCATTTGCACAGAGACAGGTCAACCCTTCTTAGTCCCAGAACAGAAAATAAATAGCTGTTCAGCTTCCCTGCAGGGCTTAGTTCTGTCAAGACAGTAACTGAACTGCCAGTGCACATCCAAGGTGTGCAGAATATTCTCCTTTATTTCTAGGTTATGGAAAGAAACTGGAGATTTATACCATGATTCAAGGTAAATTCAGAAACAACTTTTGGCATGAGAAATGGATTAGTGAGTAAAAAAACCCTGTCCTTGTGGAAAATCAGATAAGGCTGGTCCAGAATGAGAGCTTGCAACCCAGAGACTAGCCTTGCAAGTATCAAAACAATAAGTAAAAGCATTTCTAAGTAATGAATTTTGAAGCAGCCTGAAAGGCAGATTCCAAAGAAGACAATGTCAATTTTTCAAGAACAAAGTTAAGATCCCAAGCAGAGGGAATTTACTTTTGAAGGGTTCTCAAATGCAACACACCTTTCATAAACTGACTCCAAAAAGAACTGAAAGAGAGAGAACCATGGGCAGACAATCCAAGGTGGCCTCAAGATGCACCTTGATAGATGCGTTAGATAAGTCTAAGCCATCACTGAGTAGCTCACACAAATATTTCACAACCAGAGAGTTAGACACCATGCTGAGTCTTCTGTTACCAGATAGGCACCACCTAGAAAACCTCCTCCACTTTGTAAAGATAAGATTTTCTGGTTGCAGGTTTTCTTGCCTCCTTCAGTATCTGCTGCACATCCACATGGAACAAGATCCTAAAAGATATCAAGATAGAATCTAGGCTGTCAGTTGCAATTGCTCTAATTCGGGTTGTACCAGTCATCCTTGATAGTGTATGAGCATATCAAGAGTGTGAGGAACTATGTGGTAATTGCCCTTGGGCAACTCCATTAAAAGAGAGAACCAACCTTGCCTGGGCCAAAAGGGGGTCACCACAATGACCTTTGGTAATTCTTTCTGAATATTCAGAAGCACCTTGGTTATCAGTGGAAAGGGTAGAAATACATAAAGGAACATTCCTGTACAAGGGAATGAGATTGTGTCTGCTTGCAAGGATGTGTCAAACAGAAGTTTTCCATCTGTCCATTCTGAAAGGTGGCAAACGTTACTGTTTGAGGTGGTCCACACATATAGATCAAATCCTGGAAGAATTCTCTCCTGAGTATCTGGTCGTGAGGGTCTGTCTCGGATTTGTTAAGTCTGTCTGCCAATATATTTTGCTTTGACAGGATATATGAGGCCTGAATTGTCAGACAATGTTAAAGGCTGGCTTCCAGGCCTTCACTGCCTACTGGCAAAGAGGGTATGATCTTGTACCCCCTTGTTTGTTCAGTTACCACACGACTGTGGTGCTGACTATGACCACGTAAAGGGGGCATGCAGACCATAAGTGATGATGAACTTTTAAGGCCTAAAATCACTGCTCTAACATTTCTTTGATGTTTATGTACTTTTTAGTGTCCATTTGTAGTGTCCAAAGGGCCCCATTAACCTTGCACTTGAACTCCCCTGGGAACAACAGATTCACAAACTGCATGTGAAGGCATGCTTTTGTTATGTTTTTGTCTTTTCAGGTGCAACTGGATCAGATTGGGGATGGGGAGATCAGTATCAGAATCCATGAAGTCTTTGAGGAAAAACACCAGCAAGAATAATGCACTGGCACTATAAAGGGCTGACTAAATGCAGCAACAATATAACAGATAAAATATGCATCCCTGTATGAAATATATCAGAAGCAGTTTAAAATGTGCTAAGCCTTGTTCTACAGCCTTCACAGTGTAGCAAAAAAAAATAGCACATCCAGTTACAGTACCAAGTAAAATTTATTTAAATGTTAGCAGTGACGTACAGACTGGCCTCCGTGACAATGCACCTTGTACCACATGCCCTTCAAAATGTACCCCTCATTCTAGAGCACTAGAGCAGAGGAGTCTGAAGTGACAGATGTTAGATTTGCAGGAGTGAGACAGGAGTTCTCTATGGTAAGGATGGGTGTCTGAAGCCACCGCTACAAGCTTGGAATAATCTGTTTTAAAGAGACATGGGTCTAATAACTGTTGCCACTGAAGATTCCTCAAGAAAAATTGTGCAAAAGGTACCACGATGATGAAAGCTGCCACAAGCTATGATTTACTCTGTTTGGCCTCCTTGGAATAGCCACTAGAACATCAGCACTGTCTCAAGCATTGGAGGTAGGGACATTCACCATCTTAGCAGCAGGGAGGAGAAGACACCCAGAAAGACAGTTTGGGCATATGAAAAAAAAAATCCTACAAACTAAGATGCAGGGTCTGTTGGCCATTTTTGGCAACCTGACAGTAATAACACATTTCGTCCCTTTAAGCTATTTGTCAAAATGATAGATCTTTGAGATGAGATAATGTAGCAGCAAAGTTACCCTCAATCTTCATCACCTAAGAGAAATTGTATAGATTCAATTAAAATGTCTGACAGTTACAGTTTGAATGGTTCTGATAGTTGCATTATTTTTATAAAGACAACAGTCAGCAACAAGCACTTCCCTGTGAGGGCCAAAAGGGGTTGTCCAAACAGAAGCAGCAGCAGCACCAATAACAAGGTTCTATAGAATGTTGGCATTAGACCACTAATGGCCCAAAGAAGGATAAGGGCAAACTGATGAAAGCTCTGTCTAGAAAGATAACCGAACATGGCTGTACACAAATGTAATGATCTGTTTTGCCAAAAAGAAAATGACCTCTTCTTAAGAAAATAGCTGCTGTTATGATCTAAAGATCACTATGGACAGAAACTGAAAAAATATATATATATTTATTCTGCCATGAAGATCGATGTAATTTAAACCTACCAGCAGCACTATAATAATCTTTTTGCCCATAGTGCACTGTGATGAGACTACTATGTCACAGCCTGTCTCATCAGATCACAGTGCCATTCACTTAAAAAGAAAGTCGTGAGGAATTCTATCAAGTTTGTGAGTCCTCAGTAACACTGTAAGTTTTTACAGTGACGCGAACATACTTATTTCTTACTTGTGTCACATCATCTGTGAAATTTTCTTGCAAAAGGATAGAGAAATAACAGGGACAACACAGCCTATTTTTTAAAGGACAACAACGGGATGTACCTTATAAATACTCAACTTATCAGACCCTTTTCTCCCTATTTTGTCCACCAGCCTTAAAAATTGAGCAATGCTGCATTAAAAAACTGTTTCCCTGTTTTTTCTTCAACAATACATTTGTTTCCCATACTGTTTTACTTTCACTTTGAAAAAAAGCTCACGCCATGTAAAGGTTAGCTGTTGACTCTGAACTTGTGACATAAGGGCAGCTACAAATCACCAGTAGTTTCCCTTGAAGATACCGCCCTCAAACTTACATCATCATGGCCGTATTTGCATATCATTGATAAAAATCCCTACCCCTGCCCATTATGAGATGTCATAGATATTCAGTCCTTCCCATACCTGTAAGGTATTAAAAACTTGCAGTGAGTTAGGAACACCTTTTCGTTGCTAGTGTATCCTGCAGAGTGGTTCATCTTGCTGGATGTCTGGGAACATGTGGATTCCTTATCCAGAATGTCCTACTGCATTCTGAATCTTGGTTTTAGACATTCTTTTTATTTACAATAGTCTGTTCACTATAAAAGATGGGGGCATTGTTTGCTTTTTGGTGCCTGAGCAGATTTTCGTAAGCAACCTTCAATTTTTTAAGGTTTTGACGAGAAATACCATGTTTTCCTTTTTTGCAGGATCTGTTAGAACCATTTGGTTTATGTTTGTATGCTATCTTGCTTTTGCATGAGTTTTCCACCAGAAAACGTAAAGCACATGATTCAACATATTCCTCTGCAAAACTTACGAGCATGTTATTTCTTATCAACACTAAGCCTTCTTGGCTAACGTTTTATTTTCAAAGTGAGAGGCAGGAAACTGTAGGTAGTGGCATGCATTTCCTGCATCAACCACCTATCTGTAGGAGTGCAGGTATTGTTTGTCGTTTGTGAGTGACTGTGGCTTGGCTTCCTATTATTGTAGCTTTTTCTTACTTATCCTGACTTTGTCTGTGTGAGTGTGTAGGCAGTGTTTGTGTGCAAGCCTCCTTTGCTAATGTTTTTTTTTCCACAGTGCGAGGCAGTAACATTGAATGAGTGCAGGCTTTCGAGTTTGCTTCTTATGCTTGTATTAACCCCCTATCTATCTGTACTTGTGCAGGCAGTGTTTGTGTGCAAGCTGCAGGAAAATTGAATGAGTGCAGGCTTACATTTCTATCAACCCCCCTATCTATCTGTAGGAGTGCAGGCAAGCCTCCTTTGCTAATTATTTTTTATTCCAAAGGTCGAGGCAGTCTTCTCTCAAACATTGAACGAGTGCAGGCTTTTGAGTTCAGCTTCTTCTATATTATTGTGAGTGCAGACTTCTTCTTTATTAAAGTTTGCTTTTGTGAATTTGTATCAACCCCCTATCTATCTGTATAAGTGCAGGCAATGTTTATTTGCAAGCGGCAGTAACACTGAATGAGTGCAAGCTTTCATTTCTATCAACCCCCTATCTACTGTATCTGGAAGAGTGCAGGCAAGCCTCCTTTGTATTTTTCTTTTTTATTCCAAAGTGCGAGGCAAGCTTCTTCTCAGTTTTTTTTTTTATTCCAAAGTGTGAGGCAGGCATCTTCTCAATTGTTTTTTTTTTTTTTTTTATCCAAAGTGCAAGGCAGTCTTCTCACAAACATTGAAGTGTGTGTGTTTTGCTTCTTATGCTTCTATTCCAAAGTGTAACATTGAACGAGTGCAAGCTTTCATTGCTATCATCCCCCTATCTATCTGGACAAGTGAGTGCAGGCAAGCCTCCTTTGCTAATTTTTTTTTTTTCATGCCAAAGTGCGAGGTAGTCTTGTGTAACGTTGAACGAGTGCAAGCATATCTTTCTATTCTCAATTTTTTTTTTTTATTCCAAAGTGCAATGCAGTTGGCAGTCTTCTCACAAATGTGTGTGCGTGTGTGTGCGTATGTGTGTGTGTGCATGTGCATATGTGTGTGTGTGTGTGTGTGTGTGTGTGTGTGTGTGTGTGTGTGTGTGTGTGTGTGTGTGTGTGCATGAAACAACAGCCTGAATTCCCTACCCACACCACACTACTGATTTATGGAGTTGAGTCCATGGCTCTCAACTGCTCAGATTTCCACAGAATGTCAGGAATGTTTGACTCATAATTTTGGTCCGTTCCTCTTAAAATGTGTGGCTTTCTGGCATATCAGTGAGAAGTGAATTTCCGAAATAATGAGAGTCATTGGAGTTTTAGTCTTATCTTTCAGAAAATGCATGGTAACAGACATTTTATTCTAGAAACTTTATAAGATTATACAAGCAACGTTTAAACTGTCCCTAGTTTCAGGCCTTTGTCATTCCCAATACATTTTGGCTTTTTCCAGATTTTTTTTGTGCTTCAAAGTTGAGAGATATAGTTGCATGTCAAGTGGATTTTACAAGGAGGTGACAGCTTCAGGGGAAGATAAGTTTACTGCTGCTTATACCAAGTTTGTTTGCACTGCTAGTAGCACAACATATACTATACTTTCTTTTGATGCAGGAGGCTGTGGGTTCTGTTCCGACAGTATGCAGATGGATACCAAATACTATACTGTGTTGTAATTTAAAGGGGGAGGATGCTGCAGTCCTGAGAATGTCCTTTGAAGGAGATACCTAGTAACCTGTTATCAGTTTGCTATCCATTCCCTATTGCAATATTACTAGCTTATATATTTTTTTTAATGTGACATAGTCAATGTATTCAAGGGCAACAGGCGCTTTATTTGTAGATGAAACCGTGAAATATAAAGTTGTTTGCTAGCAGCAACCATTTCATTAGTTACAGATTCCTTTAATGTGGAATTATTTAGATGACATTTACTTCTGCAGAGATTGTGCATATTTACTGATATTGGTGGATTATAATAAGTTTGAGCAGACTTTTAGGATGGAAATGTTCTGAATTGGGCAGTTTTGTCATTACTGGTTCATACTTCCGAAAAGCACAAACAGAAAACCAAAAACGAAAACACAAAGCAGGCACCTTGGAGTCGATAGTCCAAACTTCAGATACAATACGCTCTTAAATGCAGTGTGTTAAAGTGAGTTGTATTTCGGTGGTAAATAAAAAAATTCACCAAAGCTCAGCAGCAAGCGTAATAACCTAGCAAGATCAGAAGCCTTCTCTGCATATGAATAAAAAGCAATAACAATCTTCTTTGTTCTACAGATACACAAGTCTCCTTACCTTTTTTTTATTTACCACCGAAATACAACTCACTTTAACACACTGCATTTAAGAGCGTATTGTATCTGAAGTTTGGACTATCGACTCCAAGGTGCCTGCTTTGTGTTTTCGTTTTTGGATTACTGGTTCATACATTTTGTTTCATTGCTTACTGCAAAAATGTTTAAAAAAATGAATTTAAAACATGCGCTAATAAACAAGCAATATAGTTTAATACAATCAGGAAGGTGAGTCAAAGAACACATGTATGTTTGCATGGTCCTAAATATGCGTGCAAGGGGTTTATTTAAAATCAGCCCAAAGGTACACTTTATCTGCCACTAAGATGCATTTTCTTTGAATGTGGGTTTAATGCTGTTTCAATGAACGTGAGTTTCAAGGGCAGAGAAGTTTTAATGCTAAGTCTGTTTTCATTATGAGACTGTATTGATTTGTTTAGCAGATGTCTATCAGTATTTGCTCTATAAAACTTGAAATAAGTTTAAAATGAAATCCAAATCATTGTAGAAATAAGGCAGAAGGTAGTATGCTCATTTCAGTTTTTATGGTAAATGGGAAGAAATAGCCAAGTAATGGGACAGGTGAATGGCTGCAGGGGAGAGGGCTGTGTATTGGGGATCCCATTTGACCATGATTTTGTGAGGGGGAAGGGGCAGCAAACTCAGAAAACCACAGGGAGCACAAATTCTAGCTATGCCACTGTTGCAATGTATTTTTAAAATTGTCTGCTTCTGTATTTGTTACAGCACTGGTAACGGTTTCTTTGTGCGAGTTTCTTGATGTAAGAGGTTGAGCAGATTCTCATCCTTCCACAGTTTTTATGAGGGTGTGTTCATGGAAATTTCTTGCCTTATGCTGCAAAGATGCAAACAACATTGTAAAAGATTATGCAAATTTCATCGTGCTTGATTTTTCTCGCACCATGTGCTCCATTGCACATTTAGTAATGCATTTTGATTTTTTTATCTCTAATTGGAAAAGCGGAACAGTGCATACTGCTACTGGAGTAGAAGTTATTGGCCAAAGATTTGTCATGCTGTTGGTATTTACTATGCAGTAGCTGTCATTCTTTTGAATGGGTACATACTAGTGGTTATTCAGAACCAATCTACCAGTTGTTTAAGTTATTACATAACAGTCCTTGTCTACTGTAGTTATAGAAATGTATGGCATAAAGATCAAACCTTTCACCTATTTGTTTAGAGTCATGGTCTTCCCATTTTTCTACTGAGTCTCCAAGAAGGGGGGCAGTAGAGATGGTTGTGTTCTTCACTTTGGGGTAGAAGGGTGGTTCCTATTCAATTCTTTGTCTTTCTTCCTCTTTATGATTCCACTTCTCATTAGAAAGCTCAGGAATGAGAAGCATTTAGCGACTGGTTTTGCAAGAAGCTTGGGGTATTTAGTGCACTGGCCATGGCTTTGCTTTGTCCTGCAATATTTTGAAACATTGGGCATTTCCAATTGTTAACATTTTGCTGATAAGTGCTATTTACGAGTAATTTTTCCTCTTTTACATTGTATATTGAGTACAACTTTGTACTCAGCTCTACGAAGATATGTTTTTTTTAATGTCTGGTGCAGGGAATTGTAGTATTCTAATTCATTTGATGTATGGGTAATGTACAGAAGTCTTCCGCAGTGTTTAGGATAAAACATTTTTTTTCATCTTACCTTTAAGCATCTATTGCAAGACCACCAGTTATTGGAAAACCCACATTCTGCCTCTCAGCAGTCATCTTGGGATTAGTGCTTCTGTTTTCTCCTGGTGAGAGGAAGAGTGCAGTTACATTATTTCCTGGAGACTGCTGATCACCAGAAAGCTTAATAACTGCTTTATAGGTGACAGCTTGGAATCTGTGCTTATATTCTGATCCTGGTGAGAGTAGGAGTAGAGTGCATTGATTCCTGACTCTTTCTGGTTGGAATCCCCGTGACTAGCACTTGCTCTAAAACCTGCTGCAAAGCACTAGGAAGCCTTAAACTGATACAAACACTCAAATCTCCTTGTTAATAAGGAGATATTAATCGTAAGCACTAAACAGCCTATAATTGCAAAGTACCTTCCCAAGGTAAGGAAGAAAAAAAGCACCTAACCAGGCATGTCCAGGGGTCAGCTTCTGGTGATTTCTTCTGTCCATCTGGTGAATCTGGGCATACTGGGGCAATGCATCAATTGCCTCATGTACACAGACAACCCTCTCCTCATACCACCCAACACTACAACCTGCAAGAGATGCACTTACATAGCCAAACTGGAAGCAAAGCTCTCTCCAGCCAAGATTATGCTAGACAATCATGAGGAGAAGGTTAACACCCGCACTACACCTCAAGCAACACACAGCCCTTCAAAACCCACACCACAAAAACCCACACATAGCAACACTAAACCCACATATGCGGAGGCCCTTAACATTAACCTGCCCAAGCAACAAGGACCTCTGAAGCTGAAACGCAAACAAACACCAATCACAAAGTATCACACAGCTCACAACACCAGTGTGCTACCCAACAACAGCCCCTAAGGCAAAACAACGTACCCAACACTTTAGTCATAGGTGACTCTATAGTCATGCACACTGATGTCCCACTCATCAGGCTGAACAAGGAGAAAATTTCAGTCAGTTGCCTGTCGAGTGCCGGGATCCGCCACATAACGCATGCACTCAAGTCACTCCACAACAAGTACAAATATGACTCTGTCATTGTTCATCTTGGAGTGAATAACTTGAAATGTACCTCCCTGGACTACATGAAAAGAGACATGGAAGAGCTCTTGGATCATATGACCCAGGCAGGTATGACCCTAGGCCTGAGTACCATCCTGCCTTCACCCAAAATGATACCACAGTATAAGGACAAAATGATTGACTTCAACAATTGGCTAAGCTTCTGGTGTCATTCAAAGGGGATCCAGTATCTGTCTGCCTGGGGTGACATGACTGACAAACCACGATGCTTTGCCAGAGATGGTCTACACCTGTTGCCCCTGAGATTCAGGCTACTGGTTAAGGCTCTTGCCACCCCTATAGTGCCTTTTTTAGGCAAAGCTCAAAAGACAAAACCACTGCTGTAACAGGTACAAGTATGCAAAATCTGAAGGTAATGCTACTCAATGGTAGAAGTCAAAACCTCAAAATGCACTCTCTCGAGGCACTCCTAAAACTGTGCAGTAACTGTGACCTGGTTCAAGGCTCCAGAGAGCACCAACTCTTACCACACTTTTCGGCCACCAAACCAGGACCGAAACACTAAAGGTGGAGGAGTGTCCATATTCACCAAGGATATTCACACCTCCAGGCTAGTTGCCCAACAAAATGCATCTGAAATTCTCCAGGTGCACCTAATACTAGGTAAGACTGCAATCCAAATTGTAGCTTGCTACAGATCCCCGCCATGCCCCAAGATTCTCACTACACCTTTCTAAAGATACTGGAAAATATTAAGATACAACAAAACACCCTAATACTGAGTGATTTCAACTACACTGCCATTAACTAGGAAAACTACTCATGTACCAAAACCTTTGCCCAGTGGTTCTTGGAATTCATAAATCCCAATGCCCTGGACAAACTAATCCATAGTCCACCAGGGGCTCCAATATCCTGGACCTCGTCATTACCAACATGGGAAATCGATGCTCCACACCAGTGGTCACCCCCTCATTGGTTAGGTCTGAGCATAAGCTAATCACCTTTGACATCCACATCCCACCCCAACCCCCCAGTAAGGAAACATCTGTAAAAAACTTCTCCAAAGCCAACTTCATGCTGCTCAAGTCAGACGTGCAAACTTCATGAAACCCATGCAGATGGGAACTGAAAGTTCGACTGCCGAATCCTACACTAAAGCACTGTACGAGTACAACCACTTGTGCATAAATCGTGCCATACCAAATAGAACCAAGACACTCTCCTCCAAAAAAAGGAAGTGAATCTGGTGGCCCCCTGTCATAAACAAACTATACAATAGAAGGAAGAAACTGTTGCAGAAAAGAAGAAAATCCCAGGATGCAAAAAACTCCCTTACCAGCCTCAGTAAGAAACTGAGATCCATCATAAAATCCTTCAACGCTAGTTACAAAAATAAAATTGCCAAAGATCCCAAAGACAGCCACAAGGCATTCTATAGCTATGTCAAGAATCTAAATGACAATGCTCAGATCTGCTCTGAGCTACAACAGAATGGCATTAAATATACTGATCCCAAGGACATTGCCAATATCCTGGCAGATCGATTCAGTACCAACTTCACCCCCCCTCTCACCCCCTAAAAGGCCCATCTCAATACCAAAAGATTGCCAAATTCCGGTAGTCATGGCCACACAGGTAAAAACCACACTCCAAAGCTAAAAATACAAAATCCATGGGACCAGACAACATCCCGGGCTGTGTACTACATGAAATACAAAATGAACTGGCACCTCACCTAAGTGTCATGTTTAATCATAGCTTCATCTCAGGCTTCATGCCCACTGAGTGGTGCACAGCTACAGTTATCTCATTCCACAAGGGGGGATCCACCTTGGATCCTGGGAACTACCGTCTCATCAGTCTGACGATCTTGATCTGCAAGACCATGGAATGTATTATCATGGAACTTATAAACAAAGACATTGGCAACCTTCAAACACTGGACCCCACACAGTTTGGTTTCATGAAGGGCCGATTGTGTCTCCTGAACCTGATTGACTTCTTCAAATCAGTCTCCAGAGCCATGGATGAGTGTAAGGCAGTCCACACATCCTATCTGGACCTCGCCAAGGCCTTCAACACCATCCCCACTCTGGAATCATAGATAAACTTACTAAGCTGAGCATAAATCCCTATGTCACTCGATGGGTTGCCAACTGGCTTACTGACAAAACCCACACTGTAAAAGTAGCCGACTCCAAATCCAGCTCCAGACAAGTTGAGTACCTCAGCATTCAATCCTGGGACCGCTCTTGTTTGGCATCTACTTCTCTGAGGTATAGGCCAACACTAAAGGACTCTGGCTAACAAAGTTTGCAGATGACTGCAAACTGGGAGCCATTATTGAATCCCCAGATGATGTGGATATTCTTCAAATGGGCCTTACAGAAAGAGATGGTTGGTGCCAGAGCCATGGGCTCAAGTTCAATGCCAAGAAGTGCATAGTTATCCCCTTTGGGAAAAACATGTACCCATGAATTACCACATAGGTGGCAGTACACTAAACACCAAAAGTGTGATAAGAGACTTAGGAATGCAGGTGGACAGTGGTTCATAGGTTGGTACTAGGCTATCGGCCCAAGGGCCTATACAAACCTAGCCATAACAATTCCCTGGATATTTCTTCCCACATTATTTACTTCCCTGGACCCCTGTTTAGCAGTGCGACTGACGTGATCCCTGGGTTGAATTTCCTATCTCCCATCCAATCGTCAAGGTTCCTTTTGAAGAGGGCCAAGGAGGCACTCTGCTTGACATGTATGGGCAGTCTATTCCAGAGTATGGGGAGTCTCTGGGTCAGGAAACTATCCCTCCAGCATGTTTTGTTCATTGTGATGACAAGGTTTAGATCCCTGGAGTGTGTGGCTCTGAAGAATTTGGAGCATGTCCAACAGCTCAGGGTTTGACATGGCCTTGTATGTTAAGCAGAGCTCGCCTCTGAGTAGACGATATGCCACAGAGTATAACTGGAGTTTTTTTAGACGGTCATCATAGGGCATCTGCTTTAGACCTGTGATTCTTTTAGTTAGGTATTTCTGTGGCCTTTCCAGCTGTTGCAGATGTCATGTGAGGTACATACCAAATGGGGCGTTGTACTCTGTAATGGGTCTAATGAGGGATGAGTACAGTGGGACAATGACCTCCTTTTTTTGCATGAAAAGCCCTTAGTGATGAGGTGTGCCACATAGAAGGATTTCCTGACTGTTGTGGAGATGTGGTTATTGAAGGTGAGACCACTGTCCACCTGTGGCCCTAAGTCGCTCATCACACGTTCGGTGTTTAGTGTACTGCCACCTATGTGGTAATTCAAGGGGACATGTTTTTTTCCCAGAGGGGATAACTATACATTTTGTGGCATTAAGCTTGAGCCCACAGCTCTGGCACCAAGCATCTGTTTCTGTAAGGCCCTTTTGTAGAATATCCACATCATTTGGGGATTCAATAATGGCTACCAGTTTGCAGTCATCTGTGAACTTTGTTAGCCAGAGTCCCTTAGTGCTGGCCTGTACTTCAGAGAAGTAGATGCAAACAAGAACGGTTCCAGGACTGAACCCTGAGGTACACCACTTGTCACTTGTCTGGAACTGGATTTGGAGTCGACTACTTTTACAGTCTGGGATCTGTCAGTAAGCCAGTTGCAATCCATTGAGTGACGTAGGGATTTATGCCCAGCTTAGTACGTTTATCTATGATTCCAGAGTGGGGGATGGTGTTGAAGGCCTTGATGAGGTCCAGGTAGGGTGTGTGGACCGCCTTACCCATTCCACAGCTCTGGAGACTGATTCGAAGAAGTCAATCAGGTTCAGGAGGCAAGATCGGCCCTTCACAAACCCAAACTGGGTGGGGTCTAGTGTTTGAAGGTTGCCAATGTCTTTTTTTATAAGTTCCATGATAATACGTTCCATGCCCTTGCAGATCAGGCTCGTCAGACTGACAGGACGGGAGTTCCTGGGATCCAAGGTGGGATCCCCCCTTGTGAAGTAGGATAAACGTAGCTGTGCGCCACTTAGTGGGCACGAAGCCTGAGGTGAGGCTATGAGTAAACATGACACTTAGGTGAGGTGACAGTTCATTTTGTAGTTCATGTAGTACACAGCCCGTGATGTCACCTGGTCCCATGGATGCTGTATTCTTAGCTTTGGAGACTGTGATTTCTGCCTGTGTGGCCGTGATTTCCATAATTTAGGAATCTTTTGGTATTGAGATGGGCCCTTTAGGGGGTGAGAGGGGGGTGAAGTTGGCACTGAATCGATCTGCCAGGATATTGGCAATATCCTTGGGATCAGTATATTTAATGCCATTTTGTTGTAGCTCAGAGCAGATCTGAGCACTGCCATTTAGATTCTTGGCATAACTATAGAATGCCTTGTGGTTGTCTTTGGAATCTTTGGCAATTTTATTTTCATAACTAGCTTTGGAGGATTTTATGAGGGATCTCAGCTTCTTACTGAGCCTGGTAAGGGAGTTTTTTGCATCCTGGGATTTTTCCTCTTTTCTGCAGCAGTTGTATAGTCTGTTTATGGCAGGGGACCACCAGACTGGCTTCCTTTTTTTGGAGGACAGCGTCTTGGTTCTATTTGGGATGGCACAATTCATGCATGAGTGGATGTGCTCGTACAGTGCCTTAGTGTAGGATTCGGCAGTTGAACTTTCAGCTCCAGTCTGCATGGGTGTCATGAAGTTCATCACTTCTGACTTGAGTAGCATGAAGTTGGCTTTGGAGAAGTTTTTAATGGAGGTTTCCTTACTGGGGGGTGGGGGTGAGATGTGGATGTCAAGGGTGATTTGCTTATGGTCAGATCTGACCAGTGAGGTGGTGACCACTAGTGTGGAGCATCTATCTCCCATGTTGGTAATGATCAGGTCTAGGATATTGGAGCCCCTGGTGGGACAATGGATTAGTTGATCCAGGGCGTTGGAATTTATGAATTCCAAGAACCGTTGGGAAAAGATGTTGGTACCCGAATAGTTTTCCCAGTTAATGGCAGGGTACTTGAAATCACCCAGTATTAGGGTGTTTGGTTGTATCTTAATATTTTCCAGTATGTTTAGAAAGGTGTAGTGAGAATCTTGGGGCATGGTGGGGGATCTGTAGCAAGCTACAATTTGGATTGCAGTTTACCTAGTGTTAGTTGCAACTGGAGAATTTCAGATGCATTGTGTTGGGCAACTAGCCTGGAGGTGTGAATATCCTTGGTTAATATGGACACTCCTTCACCTTTAGTGTTCCGGTCTTGGTTTGGTGGCCAAAAGGTGTGGTAAGAGTTGTAGCCTAGTATTGCAGGGGTGCTCTCTGGAGCCTTGAACCAGGTCTGAATTACTGCATAGATATCGATGTTCTCCGTTTTTAGGAGTGCCTCGAGAGAGTGCATTTTGAGGTTTAGACTTCTAGCATTGAGTAGCATTACCTTCAGATTTTGCATGCTTGTATCTGTTATCGTGGTGGTTTTGTCCTTTGAACCTTGCCTAAAAAAGGCACTATAGGGGTGGCAAGAGGTTTAGCCAGAAACCTGAATCCCAGGGGTGACAGATGCAGACCATCTCTAGCAAAGCATCGTGGTTTGTCAATTATGTGGTCCCAGGCAGACAGATACTGGATCCCCCTTGAATGACACCAGAAGCTTAGCCAATTGTTGAAGTCAATCATTTTGTCGTTATACTGTGGTATCATTCAAGGTGAAGGCAGGATGCTTCTCAGGGCTTGGATCATACCTGCCTGGGCCACATGATCCAAGAGCTGTTCCATGTCTCTTTTCATGTAGTCCAGGGAGGACTTCTCAAGTCATTCACTCCAACATGGACAATGATAGAGTCATATTTGTACTTGTTGTGGAGTGACTTGAGTGCATGCATTATGTGGTGGATTCTGGCAGCCGACAGGCAGCTGACTGTAATTTTCTCCTTGTTCAGCCTGGTGAGTGGGACATCAGTGTGCCTGACTATAGAGTCACCTATGACTAAAGTGTTGGGTACGTTGTTTTGCCTTAGGGGCTGTTGTTGTGTGGCACACTGGTGTTGTGAGCTATGTGTCACTTTGGCTGTGACTGGTGTTTATTTGCATTTCAGCTTCAGAGGTCCTTGTTGCTTGGGCAGGTTAATGTTAAGGGCCTTCGCATATATGGGTTTAGTGTTGCTATGTGTGGGTGTTGATGGTGTGGGTTTTGAAGGGCTATGTATTGTCTGAGGTGTAGTGCAGGTGTTAACCTTCTCCTCTTGAATGTCTAGCACAATCTTGGCTGGAGAGAGCTTTGCTTCCAGTTTGGCTATTTAAGTGCATCTCTCACAGGTTGTAGTGTTGGGTGGTAGGAGGAGAGGGTTGTCTGTGTACATGAGGCAGTTGCTGCATTGCCCCAGTATGCCCAGATTCCCCAGGTGGACAGGAGAAATCACCGGAAGCTGACTCTTGGACATGCCTGTTTAGGTGCTTTTTTGGTAATGTACAAGAGCTGTTTTCCCTTACCTTTGCAAGGTACTTTGCAATTATAGGCTGTTTAGTGCCTACAAATACATTCTCCTTATTAACAAGGAGAGTTGAGTGCTTTTATCAGTTTAAGGCTTCCTAGTGCATTCCAGCAGGTTCTAGAGCAAGTACTAGTCACAGGAGTTCAGATTTTTGTGCTACGACTAAGCAACCAGCTAGTTCTATGGAAAATTTTGAAAAGCAGACTTTCTGGCAACTGGAACAGTTTAACTGTAGCCCCGCGGTGTTGCACGATGCAAAAAATGTGCAAACACGTGTGTTTTTAAGCCAGAAAGTTGAAAGGGATAGAAATCAGCCCAAAATGGCTAGTAAAATTACAATTTCAGAGCTGGAAACCACTCCTCTAGCGTTAGATAGGCAGTACAATGCTCACCACTCCCACTGGTAAGCAGTAGGACTTCCCTCTACCACAGCAAGGTCTGGATAGCTCTGAACATAGAAAATAAAGTCCTGAGACAAGCAAAGCCTGGGATCTGGACTATGCTAGCTAGAAAAGGTGGGAAATGAGCAAGCGAGAGTTTTTTTTTTGTTTTTTGGGGGTCTTTTTTGGTTAAAACAGGCTAAACAATACGATAATACAGTAAATAAACACAGAAAAGGCTAACACACGAGTGTATAGACCTAAACAGTAAATGCAATTAAAACTCTACAAAATTAGCAATTTAAAACTTTTTAAATGAAGCAAGACAAGTGCATAACTGAAAATGATTTAAGAGGCAGTAATACAGTAGAATAAGTAGCTAGTCTACATATGCAGAAAAGTCTACATATACAGAAAGCAGCTAAAACAATTCAGATACAGTGCAACCTAGAACACTTGAGTTGTAGCAATATTAAGGCAAATACAATTTTAATAAATGTACTACAATATATTCTATATTTACAAAATGTTTGAGAAGCACAGTCAGAACACAAGGAGATTCAGGCAATTTAAGAAAGGGGAAAGGAGGAACAGAAGGAAAGAAACTACGTGGGTTGGCCTTCTCAGATGTTCTCTCTGTATTAGGTAGAATGAGCTAATAACACTAGACTGGGAGGAGTGTCCAAGATCAAATTTACAGTAGGGGTGGGAAGCTGCAAAGCCAGCAGGTATAAAGACAAGATGCCAACAGAAAGGGAGGGTGGGAAGCTATTTTAGGCAGAAAACGCTACAGAAATGTTTAACACAGCAGAAAACCAGCAGTGAGCCAATAGCTATGGAATACAGTACAAGTATGCAGTATACAATAAAATTGCTATAAATATCTAGAATAAGCAATAACTACCACAAATAAGCAGAAAAAAAGCGGGCTACTTATTGCTATATATCACAGATCAGGTGCTTCTCCTCAGACAGCTGTGTGTGCGATGGCCGAGACACTCAAGTTAACTTCTTAAGTAACAGAAAGTTGAAACCTGAAACAACTTTAAAAAAAGCTCAAAGGAACCAGTGAGGTGCTTTCTCCAAGCTGTAGACCTGGCAACCCAACTAGACAATGGCCATAAGCACTAAACTCTCACTGAAGTGGGGGATGGTCTTTGCCAACTAAGATGGCCTGGACAATGAGCTCAGAAAACAGCCTCTAACAAACACCTAGGCCCACAACACAATCAGGAATATGGAGAATATTACAGCTACTACCTAAACTATTTTAGACAGAAAACACTAGAGAAATGTTTAACACAGCATAAAACCAGTAGTGAGCCAATAGCTATGAAATACAGTACAAGTATGCAGTATACAATAAAATTGCTATAAATATCTAGAACAAGCAATAACTACTACAAATAAGCAAAAGAACAGGCTACTCAAAGTGGTCTCACTTTCGATAACCACATTGCCACAACAGTCAGGAAATCCTTCCATGTGGCACACCTCATCACTAAGGGCTTTTCATCCAGAAAAAAGGAGGTCATTTTCCCACTGTACTCATCCCTCATTAGACCCATCATATAGTACAACTCCCCATTTGGTATGTACCTCACAAGACATCTGCAACAACTGGAAAAGCCACAGAAACACCTCATAAAAGAATCACCAGCCTAAAGCAGATGCCCTATGCTGACCGGCTAAAAAAACTCCAGCTATACTCTACCGCATATCGTCTACTCAGGGGCGATCTCTGCTTAACATACAAGGCCATGTCAAGCCCAGAGCTGTTGGACATGCTACACTTAAAGAAATCCGAATCCATCAGAGCCACATGCTCCAGGGACCTAAACCTTGTCATCACAATGAACAAAACATGCTGGAGGGATAGGTTCCTGACACAGAGACTCCCCATACTCTGGAATAGACTGCCCATACATGTCAAGCAGAGCGCCTCATTGGCCCTCTTCAAAAGGAACCTTGCCGACTGGATGGGAGATAGGACATTTACCCCAGGGATCACGTTAGTCACCCTGCTAGACAGGTGTCCGGGGAAGTAAATATTGTGGGAAGAAATAGCCAAGGCATTGTTATGGCTAGGCTTGTACAGGCCCTAGGGCCGATAACCTAGTACCAACCTATGAACCTAACACTTATCCATCAAGAGGTTGTAGCTGTTGAATATGCTGGTTTAGGTCATGGGAACACAGATGTACTAGAGAAACGAGCACTATGTAAGAGGTTTTAATGAATTGTATCTGGTGGCATATGGGAAGAGGAGAGATGCCTTACAGAGGAACACAGAATGTCTTTCTGATTTTAGACAGACTAGCAGTGAAACATATTGCAAGATTTCAGACTATTCTATAAACTGCGCTCTTTGTAGCCTGAAACTGTGTAGAGACTTTGAATGGAATGGTGAAGTTATGACATTAAGTGAGGATCATGTTCATGCTCTGTACAGCTTTGATACACAGAAATATTACTCGTACTAAAATGGTGACTACAGTAGCCTTCACTAGTGTTTATCAGCTAAAAAGCTTATTTTGATGGGTATTTAGTCTTGCCCACTCTAACAGTGCAAATCAGTCTGTAGCTGTAATTTTTTATTGAATTTTGTAACATTTGCAAAGCCATTTTGTGTGCGTTGTCGCTGTTTTCAGACACTGCACCTCAAACTGTGTCTCATAATGTAATAGGGTGCTGGTTTCATCTGTAACAGTAAAGGCACATTTGAAACGTGATAACTGTCTTCCAGTGTTTATAGTGTTAGTGTCTTGGTTACGAAA
This sequence comes from Protopterus annectens, assembly GCF_019279795.1. Classification (NCBI taxonomy): domain Eukaryota; kingdom Metazoa; phylum Chordata; order Ceratodontiformes; family Protopteridae; genus Protopterus; species Protopterus annectens. The sequence continues at coordinate 777,031,073 of NC_056725.1, read as the reverse complement.
AGGTTTGCTTTTTGGGTCCTTTATGAGAAATGGAAGCCTAACATTGGACTGATGGTTTTGAACATGGTATCAGGATTATTCCCTCCCCCACAGTAACTATCATAGGTATGAATTAACAGAAGCTGTTTTAAAACTGCTGTCCTAGGTATTTCTTTTCATAGTGTAGATCAGGGGTGTCCAACCTTTTCAGTTGCAAGGGCCGCATTGAGTCAACAGAAATGGTCTGGGGGCAAACGGCAAGTGAGGACCAAAAAAAAAAGGTCTCTCACAAACTGAAGAGCAAAAAAAAAACACCCACAATATCGTATTCTTAACCCCATTAAAAAGTGTTATGATACACAGCAGCATTTGATATTCCTTCCATTTAGCTATATTTAACAGCCAAAAAGATATTCAACCACATGTGCACAGCAGTAGACAGCCATCATACTAAGGGACATTTCTGTTACAACATCATCACATTAACTTATTTACGTACAGTATGATCATACACATGATGCACCAGTATAAAGCATTCATCTGGCAACATTTTTCTCTTACAACCACTTAACTGGAGTAAACTTCTCCACAGTGTGTATTATTTTCTGACAAACATCTGTATCGTGCATCTATTAAAATACATTCTCTTGACTTTGACTAAAACTTGTTCAGTGCATGCCTTGCTGTGGTCACCCTCTCCACATTCCTATTACAGTCACTTGCCTCTCTAACTACTGGAGGCTCTGTGCTATGTACTGTACCATGACATATTGCTTCAGAATACTCACTGATGAGAGATCAACTCACCTCCCTTCAGATATTTCACTGTAACTCACACTTCAGCTCTCTTCTAGATTAAAGCTATTCTCACATCACGCAGTTTAACAGCAAAACAAAATGTATACATTATGCTATCTTGACACAGTAACGTGCAATTCAAGGATTCTTAAACAGATGGTTTCAAGAAACAGAACACAACTCAACATGCATTGTTTACTTCTGCATCAAATATACTACAATTCAGAACTGCTACATATTTCAATTCTTTTTCCTGGATTGCAATCTTGTTAGTTGTAAAAATGTCAAACATGACTGGGAAAACACAGTTAGCTCCTTTGTCAGGTAGGCTATCAAGCAAAGCTTGGGCAGTTTACAGAAATCAGACATCTTAAGTGGGTGATTTAGAAATACGCAGAGCTGGGTATCATATTGTACTTTTTTGGAAGCATTACAAACAGGATCCAGATGGCAGGACAGTAAACCTACATCTTTAGGAAAATGACCCTTAAAATAAATGCTCTACTCTACTGATTCAGTACACATTTACACTGAAAAGTCGGAAGAACCATCTTGTTATTAAGACAAAACAGCAGCCATTATCTGGTGATGACTGCGTTCTAGGATCAAAAGTAAATCCTGTCATAAAGTCAGCTAACAGGATGACTAAACATCCAAGAAAGTACTCAATGAATACAAAAAGGTAGTGATCCCTGCTGTAGAACTGATCTACAAGATAACCAGTGATCTCACTACACCTCTGAAGCATTAAGGGGGAGCAACATAGGCTACGGAATCTGCCCCATTTTATAAAATTTGTACATTTGAGCACTGTCTCATCCTAGCAGAAAACATTCTGAGGTGGCCAGAAGGCACAGTAGCAATCTTTGTGGAATGTGGAACTGTCATAGCAAAGCTAAAACACATCAGCTTTAGAATGGTTTACAATGCTGTCTCTGTGTCCAAACATGTTTTTCATGTGTATTAAATTAATAGGCTTTTTAATGTTTCCAGAACGTTTCTGCTTGGGACTCCATTGAAAATGGAACATCTCACATGCACATTTCTTGTCAACAAATGACAGCAAACAAATAAATAACATACTGCCCTTTTGTTCCTCAAAGAAGAATCTGAAAAATATCTTACCTCTCATAACCCCATTCTCAGAAAAAAAAGTGAATGGATAAATTAACTCTTCTTAGCTGGTCAGGGAATAGTAGAGAAGTACTAAGAATATGTCATAACTTTTAAAAGCAAATTATTTTTAAATGAAATTAACTACATTCTATATATGCAACTACTTTGACGAAACATCAAAATTCACTTAAAGACTGCACCTCCCATGACCTTAATACAACAAGCTTCACTAAGAAATTCAGAATCTATATACCCACTTAGAAGAAAATGCATATTTAGATATATATTTTATGATACAGTTGATGTCCGCCACATCAGAAGTACTGCACAGTGCTCTTCGTCCATTTCAGTACCTTTTTTATCCATATCATTGTGCCTCAATGTCGTAGTAAAAGAATCATATAGTTTAGCTTGCCTTTTACTGGTGGGGATGTAGTCCGTGGGTAAAATAAATAAACCCTCCTCACTCTGAGTCTTCTCTTTCGTCGCCGCGATCTCACTCCTTCCTTCAGCTGAAACTTTTTAAACTAGTTTGCCGCAAATGTAAAAAAAGACCGAACGGTGTTTTGGCGCATGCGCAGACCAGCTGAAAGACGCTGTTGGCGCATGCGCAGAACAGCTTAAGGACGCGGACGTGAAAACACACGGAAAATAAGTGAAATTTCAATATAAGGGTCGCGGGCCGCATGGAAGAGCTCTGAGGGCCGCGGGTTGGACACTCCTGGTGTAGATAGCTATAGAAGCCCCCCCCCCCTTCCGTCTACAGCCTCCTTCTGCACACTTATGGTTCTTGGAACTTTTAATAATTCATCTTTTTGATAAAAACTCACTCCACATTCTCTCTGCAATATCTTTATAAAAAGCATTGACAAATACAGTACAATACAGTGCCATTCCAAATAGAACCAAGACTCTCTCCTCCAAAAAAGGAAGCCAATCTGGTGGTCCCCTGCCATAAACAAACTATACAACAGAAGGAAGAAACTGTTACAGAAAAGAGGAAAATCCCAGGATGCAAAAAACTCCCTTACCAGCCTTGGTAAGAAGCTGAGATCCCTCATAAAATCCTCCAAAGCTAGTTACGAAAATAAAATTACCAAAGATTCCAAGGACAACCAGAAGGCATTCTATAGTTATGTCAACAATCTAAATGGCAATGCTCAGATCTGCTCTGAGCTACAACAGAATGGCATTAAATATACTGATCCCAAGGACATTGCCAATATCCTGGCAGATCGATTCAGTACCAACTTCACCCCCCCTCTCACCCCCTAAAAGGCCCATCTCAATACCAAAAGATTGGCAAATTCCCGTAATCACGGCCACACAGGTAAAAAAACACACTCTCCAAAGCTAAGAATACAGCATCCATGGGACCAGATGACATCCTGGGCTGTGTACTACATGAACTACAAAATGAACTGGCACCTCACCTAAGTGTCATGTTTAATCATAGCCTCACCTCAGGCTTCGTGCCCACTGAGTGGTGCACAGCTACAGTTATCTCACTCCACAAGGGTGATCCACCTCAGATCCCGGAAACTATCATCCTATCAGTCTGACGAGCCTGATCTGCAAATCCATGGAACTAATTATCATGGAACTTATAAACAAAGGCATTGGCAACCTTCAAACACTGGACCCCACCCAGTTTGGTTTTGTAAAGGGACGATCTTGTCTCCTCAACCTGATTGACTTCTTCAAATCAGTCTCCAGAGCAGTGCATGAGGGTAGGGCAGTCCACACAGCCTATCTGGACCTCGCCAAGGCCTTCAATACCATCCCCCACTCTGGAATCATAGATAAACTTACTAAGCTCGGCATTAATGCCTACGTCACTCGATGGGTTGCCAACTGGCTTACTGACAGAACCCACACTAAAAGTAGCTGACTCAAAATCCATTTCCAGACAATTGACAAGTGGAGTACCTCAGGGTTCAGTCCTGGGACTGCTCTTGTTTGGCATCTACTTCTCTGAAGTACAGGCCAGCACTAAGGGACTCTGGCTAACAAAGTTCACAGATGACTGCAAACTGGGAGCCATTATTTAATCCCCAAATGATGTGGATATTCTACAAAAGGGCCTTACAGAAACAGATGCTTAGTGCCAGAGCCATGGACTCAAGCTCAATGCCAAGAAATGTATAGTTATCCCCTTTGGAAAAAAACATGTACCCATGAATTACCACATAAGTGGCGGTACACTAAACTCCAAAAGTGTGATAAGGGACTTAGGGACACAGGTGGACAGTGCTCTCAACTTCGATAACCACATCACCACAACAGTCAGGAAATCCTTCTATGTGGCACACCTCATCACTAAGGGCTTTTCATCCAGAAAAAAGGAGGTCATTGTCCCACTGTACCCATCTGGCATTAGACCCATCATAAGAGTACAATGCCCCATTTGGTATGTACCTCACAGAAACACCTCACTAAAAGAATCATAGGCCTAAAGCAAATGCTCTATGCTGACCGACTAAAAAAACTCCAGCTATCAACTATACTCTGCCACATATTGCGTACTCAGAGGCGATCTCTGCTTAACATACAAGGCCATGTCAAACCCAGAGCTGTTGGACATGCTACACTTAAAGAAATCCCAATCCCTCAGAGCCACATGCTTCTGGTATCTAAACCTGGTCATCACAATGAACAAAACATGCTGGAGGGATAGGTTCTTGACCCAGAGACTCCCTATACGCTGGAATAGACTGCCCTCTTTGGCCCTCTTCAAAAGGAACCTTGAAGATTGGATGGGAGATAGGAAATTCACCCCGGAGATCATGTCAGTCACCCTGCTAGACAGGGGACCAGGGAAGTAAATATTCCGGGAAGAAATAGCCAGGGAATTCTTATGGCTAGGCTTGTATAGGCCCTAGGGCCAATAGCGTAGTACCAACCTATGAACAAATTTCTGGCAGCTGGTGTGGCTCACTGGACTAGGGACAGGAGCATGGGTGATGGTGTTGATGGTTTAAATCTGGCAACATCCACATTTTTGCATGGCTAGGCTTAAAAAGGCCCTTGGGGTCATTAGCCTAGTAAACACCTGCGAACAATTTAGTCAACAGTAAGGTGGCACAAATTTGTGTACTAATTTACCATACATGCATCGTCTTCTGCTGTATATTGCTGTACTTAGAATTTATTTACCATTTATTTTATAGGTCAGTCAGTGAAGCCACCTGCTGGCGACTGAAGTGGTCGGTTCATCACTGGTCCCCCTTAGGGTAGTTGTGTCCTACAAAATAAAATATTACTTGTCTAATGTTGTGAGACTGTAGTGTAACAAAGTTTTCCTAACTTTTCTTACATACTTGCAGATATCCTGTATTTTTGTATATGGCACACCTAAGTGTTAGAAAGATCATAAGCTATTGAAATACCACAGGAAAACGCTTGCAGCTTCTTTTTTGACAAAGACTGAACTTCTGTCCTTTGTGGAGGACATAACTATTACATCCTACAAATTATCATGAATCTGTATCTGTCTGTCTGTATGTCATGCTTTGCATGAGTTAAAGGTACTGGCAAATGCTCAGCTACATACTGACAGGCCAGTTTATCTCTTTATTCCTAAAGGGTGACCTTACCTGACTTGTACATATATGACTGATTACCCTTCTACCAAGACACCTCTGTTTGTCTATCCTGAGATTCCCTTCTAAAAGGATTTGGTGTATTTCCAAAAAAACAGTGACTAACCAAGGGTAGGGGGTTTTAAATGAAAGCACTTCTACTTACTTGAACAGACTGCATACGTGTGTTCACATAGTGCTTGTGCATACTTGCACATGCTAAAAACAATCTTTGCTAGATGGGACTGATTCATTTACTTGACTGTCTGGAGGCACATACTTCTGAAGCAGTTATAGGGAAACTTTTCTTACTGGTGCTTGTGCATACATGTAGAGGCCACTGAAGGGCAGACTGCAGCAAAGGTTTCAATTTGGAACTTTTGGGCGCTTTGTCTGATTTAGGAAGTGCTTCTTACCTTGAAAGAAAGTGTTGCTTTCCTGCCTGTACTCCTACAGTTGTACACTTGGGGGCTTCTGTATGTTGGAATAGACTACTGAAGTACTCACCTGCCAAAATGATTTGATCTCAAAGTATTGCAGGATTAGTTCCTTTGGCATTTCATTTGAGTTGGTGATTGTGTCTTGAATTACAGAAATATGTATTGCTAAACTCGGGAGGTGTTCAAGGATGCCTAACAATACCGGCTCATACTACCTAAGGTCCACTTGGCGATGTGTAATGCTTGATGATTGCATGACTATGGTGATTGGTGGATAGGATAATGTTGGATTTTGTTTTGTTGCTCTGGTTGAACTAGCTAGACAGTGTCTTGAATTAATGGAGCAAACCCATGGATTGTGTACCTTAACAGACGCATGATTTGGTTCTCTGTATAAATGTAACATTTGGATGGCTGTTTACTTGGTCAGAGTAGTACGTGTGATTATGTAAATAATATTTATATTTCTTGGAGTGAAGAATTACTGATGGACAGACAGGGTTTGGGAGGTTTATTCAGTGTAGTCTGTGTATGCAGATATACTACTGATGTGCTTGGATGTCATATTTGTTGTGTGAATTGTTAGTTCATGCATTGGTTTCCACACATGGACATTAACACAGAAATGATCGTTTGGCATTTTTTGTTTATTGTGTGATTGGTGTTCAGGGGCAGTCCAAACGGGTAAGTGACACAATCGTTACTTTTGATATTTGAACCCAGGGGCTCTGAGTCATGATGGTGTGTTGCAGACTTGGTGTTTGAAGGAGCAAACTACTGATGGGGTTATTGTGGTGCTTGCTTTCAGCTGGTGCTTCTGCCTACAGAGTTGGACCTAATACTGAAAACTACACCTAACAAACTATTTAACTGCGTTTATGTACTGATATAGCCTGCAATAGGTCTTGCTTCAATAAATGATTCCTTTCACCGCTTTTAAGTACTCAGTCACACTGTAATACAAATGTTGAAAAGGACCTGATTCAGCAGTGCTCATATCAGGCAAGTGGTACATTTAGGTGACAACACTTGGGTAACAGGTTGGGTGAAATGTACCTTGGCAGTACCCCTGTTATTTTTGCATGGATGTGCTGAGGCTAATGTACACTTTTACTAGTTGTATGGGGTACTGCTGGGCTTCTGTGAATATATGGCTGGCTGTGGTGTGGGTGCAACTAATGGACATGGGCCATTGTTGCTAGTCAATGACCAATGATTACTACTATATCTGCTGGGGTGGAAAAAATTTCAACTGTAGTGCTTGCCTTTAATTCTTTAGGCCTAATGACATACTTGCTATGTGCTGTGTGGGACTCCTTGATGCTGAGTGTGTAATTGTAGTGCATGTGTTCAAGAGCACTGACTATTGATGGACTAGTTGGGCACAGAAGTTACATTCCAGTATCCGTGTTGAGCTGGAGAGGCTGCTAAGGGGGGTGGATTTCAGTTGCTGCATATGTCTAAAGGGTAATAGTGCTGATGTGTTAGCTTTGTTACTCTTTTCCTATAGAACCATAGAAAGATAGTTGGCTAATGGGCCTAGGTCCCCTACAAGCACAGAAATGGTCTCCTCTGGTTACCATGATCAGCACCTATTGCTGCAGTCCAAGATGGACACTGTTTGAAACTACTGCTTTTAGAGTTAGCCAGGCAATTGATATTATGTTAAAGGACCGATGCAGTGCTTATTTTGACATGCAGTGGGACTGTGTGCCAAAGGGGTTCTAACCTCTTGGAGACTAATTGGACCCTCCAACATGATTGTCTATGGTCACATATCAGGTTAACGTCTTCATAGTGAATAACCCATGTTCCATTTTACTATTGGTTATGCATCATTTTGAGTAAAGCAGGGTCACCAGTTGCCTTGCACCCAAGGCCAAGATCCTTTCTGAACAGTCAGTATGAAAAACAGTACAGTGACAGTTAAGTTTTACAATCCACATAAGACAAATGCTGAACACTTTGCATTTCCCTGTTAAAGAACCTTCACTAGGTAGACTACTGATGAATGCACTGGGTGGTAATCTTTCATTCATGGCAGGGAAATGATTTGTTATGCTAATTCTGAGTATTTAAACAGTTTGCAGTTGATGTGGGAATTGATTTTAGTTGCTGCTTGTGCCTAATTACAGTAGTTATGATTGGCTTTTATTTTGGCTGCTTTGCTGTGCAGGGACATCACTTCAGTTGTAGCAATGATCGGTGGTTAAGTTTCATGTTGAGCCTGCTGCCTTAAATTTCTTTTAGTGTCTGTAAGAACACCAACTGACAATCTGGCACATGTGAATTTTAGTGACAAGCTTGACATTTTCAGTCCAGATAAAGTTTTTTAAATGTTAATCATCATTTGTGGCAAAAAATAGGTTCTCATTGTTGTGGGCATCACAGTGTGGATGACCAATAGGAAATGTTTCATTTCACAAGTTGTACAGACTGATCAGGGGCTCAAAACTGTTAATTTTATATTGCCGTGTAAACTGTTCTGAGACTGTGCAGAGACTAGTAAGGCAATAATGCACATTTCAGGAACATTATGAACCTCTGTACCTGTTTGGACTGATAGAATGTTTATTTTAGTTTTGTGTGTACATGGACACAGTAAGTGGTCCACACTAGAAATGATTCCTAGTGAAACGAGTGCACGTCCACACAGTCAATATTGAAAATGTTTCTTTTCAGTGCATAAGAAACGTCAGTGTTACACGTTGAAGGGTTTGTTTCACTTTTTCGTGTACTGGGCCAGAGCAAGGGTGTCATTAGCCAAATTGTGTATTTTGATTGCTCACTGTCGGGTTCTGTGGGTGATATTGTCTTTGACTATGTATAGAATGGCTCTGTACTGCTGGATTACCTGTGGTACTTGCACTTGTGTTGGTGCCTGTGCATATACACCTGGTAATAGAACTGCAATGACCGCTGGGCAAATTGTTTTTCTTTGCTGCTAATACTTGCTGAAGCATTTCATTATTTGACCTGTTTTTACCGGGATAGTCCAAGTTTGGTATAAAGAAAGAATAGTTACGTAAAAGCTTACCATAACCATAGATGTCCTTCTCTTCCACGTTGCAGTATTCCAAACTCTTGTGTTCTCCTCTCTTGCTACCCGAACATCCAGCCAGTATTCAGAAGCTTCTAGTCACTGCTAGGTGCGTGTGACATCTGACGTTGGCTAAGGGAACTTGGTCCATAAAAATGAGGTCTGCATGCACCAGACCTCAGAACTGAGTGCCCCAGGCAGACTCCAGTTCCAGGAGAAACCAGTGCCATCCAAGAAGATATCATTTAAGGAAAAAGGAGGGGAGGGAGGGAAGGAATACTGCAACATGGAACAGAAGGACAACTATGGGTATGGTAAGATTTTACACTGCTAGTCTGTCCTGGTATTCTCATGTTGCAGTATTCCAAACTCTTGGGTGAGTGCCAAAGCTCAGTGGGAAGAGGGTGGTGGCTTATAACTATTCTCTATAAATCCATGGGGGATTGCCCAGGCAAATCCAGTCCTGGATTTGGAAATTTAGTCCAATTTATAATGCTTGGTAAAGGTGTGGACAGATGTTCATGTAGGTGCCTCTAAAATGGTGGCATTATCCAATCCCTTAAAGAAAGCTTTAGACAAAGCCATATCCCTAGTGGAGTGTGCTTTAGCTTTGGACCCCAAGGATTTCCTGTGGTGTGCATAGCAGATGGAAACTGCACTGGAAATCCAGGCTGAAATTGTCTGTTTTGTCACTGCTTTCCTCACGGCCCTGGGGTGAAAGGACACACACAATTGGTCAGATTTTCTGATAGATTTGGTCTTGTGTAAGTAAAACTTATGCTGTCTGTGCACATCAAGGGAATATAAGACTCTCTTACTGTCACTCTGAGGATGGGTAGAAAAGGTAGGAAGGTGAATAGCATGGTTTAAGGATATCTTATCGACCACCTTGTGTGTAAAGGAAGGGTTGGCTCTAAGGGTTACCCTGTCTTTGTGGAAGATGAGGACAGTGGAAATGGCCATGAGAGCCTGTAACTCTGATACTTTTCTAGCTGATGTCACAGCCACTAGGAGTACTATTTTCCAAGTGCAGTATTTCAAAGAAGCCTTAGACGCTGGTGCAAAGGGGGCCACCTTGCGCTTCACCAAAACATAATTCAGGTCCCAGGGGGTGAGATAGGTTTCCTTGGGACCCTGAGATGCAGCACTCCCTTTAGTAATAACTTTGCAGGCAATCTGGAAGTCAAAAGGGGGTCCAGAGGCAGATAAGGTGAAATAGCAGCCAGGTGGGTTTTAATGGAGGAGTATGCCAACCCTGTCTGGAAGAGTACACACAGTAGGACAGTACCAAAGGGACATCACCCTGGAAAGGGTCCAACTGTCTTTGTAGACATCACATGGAGAATCTTTTTCATTTGGATATACAAGATCTCCTAGTATTAGGTTTCCTGGCTCTCCTGTAGGACTGTGAGCAAATCCTCATTGTAGAGATGTCTGTAAGGGATCAGAATTCTATCACCCACAGGATGAGGTTCAGAGATTGCAAGTGGGGATGGATTACAGAGCCCTTGTTCTGTGTGAGCAGGTCCACTCTGAGGTAACTTGTGATTGCCCACTGGCTAAATGAAGGAGGAGGAACCAGTGCTGTCTTGGCCAAAAGGGGGTCACCAACAATATTTTTGGTCTGTCCTGCTGAATTTTCAGTAGGACTTTCTGAAGTAGTGGGAAGGTGGGGGGATGCATACAGAAATATCCCCTTTCAAGAGATTGAGAAGGGGTCCATTACCCTTGCCATAGGACTGGGCAGCCTGGTGCAAAAGGATGGAAGTTGTCTGTTCATAGGGAAGGCAAACAGATCTATCTGAGGTGTACCCCATTTGTGGACTATGTCCAAGAACACATCCCTGTGGAGCATCCATTCGTGGGACTGTGACATGGACCTGATTAAGGTGTCTGCCTGAGTATTCTGTTCTGAAGGTATACCCTGGACTCTTGAGGAGCCTGTGGCTGCTCCCCACCCCAGATCCAATGCATCCGTATACATTTCCTGTACTAGCAAGGGAACCTGTAAGGGTAGACCTGGGTTGCAGTACACTTGATTCAACCACCACTGAATCTCTTACTTGATGCAAGGCAAGAAGGGGATATTGTGCTCTTGAGGATGAGTGCTGAGTTCATATAGTCCTAGGGTACCATTGTAGCTTTAACTGCAAAAAAGCATCAAAAGGACCATGGAAAACTTCTTTTAACGAATAAAAACAAATAAAAGACCAGTATAAAGTCCAAATACACTAGTTCATGTTGAGTGCTTTCATCAATGAATATGCTCCATGGTGCTTTTTTTTTTTTTTTGCAGTTTTGGTCTGTTGAGCACCTACACACCACTATTTGTTTTTTACCATTGTAGCTTTCTCATGTGGAGCCTCGCCAATGGCAACATGGGAATGGTCGATGCCATTTGATAAAGAGTCTGAGGTACTGCCTGGCAGTCAAGTCTGTGGCCATAAGTACAGTGAGCAGGTACAGCCATAAGTTTTCCACATTTTGAGGTGGTAGTAAAGCCCTTATGACATCCATTCTTTTCCTGCACCCCAGGAAAACTAGGTCCTGAGAGGGAGTCAGGTTGGACTTGGGGTAATTTATCTTGAAGGCCAGTGCCTGCAGGAGAGAGAGAGAACTGTCTGTAGATGGAGTTGCAGGGATACTGTGCAGTCTGCCTGAATGAGAAGGTTATCTAAGGGAAAATTTGAATCCACTGGGTCCTGCAGAAGGCTACCACTGGTGCCAAGCACTTGGTGAAGATTCTTGGTACAGTAGAAAGTCTGAAGGGAAAGGCTGAGTATTGAAAATGTGAGGAGGCCACAAAGAAGTGCAGGTATCTTCTATAACTGGTCCTTATGTGGATGTGTAGGTAGGCATCCTTGATGTCCAAGTTGACCATAAACCCCTGAGGTAAAATCAAAGGGAATAGGGTTTACAGAGTGAGCATTTCAAAGGTGGGCACTTGCAGAAAGATTAAGGCTTCTGTGCTGGAGTCTGCACAGGCCTGGAGTTGTTTGCTTCCTGTCAGTCTTCCTGGGCCTGGAAGGAGGAGTGGGAGCAGAATACTTCCTGATGAATTGTTTTTTGATGGGTAATTCCTGTGAAATTTGGGGATAGGAGAAACAAATAGGTGTTTTAGGTCTTGTAACTCCTTCCCCTTTTGTGGCAGAGTTTTGAATAAATCTGCGGCCTTTGTCCCAAAGAGGGCTGAATTATCAAGAGGTGCAGCCAAGAGTTTTTCCCTGATGTCAGCAGGTAAGGGCTATAAACTTAGCCATGAATATCTTCTCAAGACTGAGGCAGATGAAACTTCAGCAGCATCATTGCCTAGTGACCTGAGAGGCTAGGGATATAAGGCTGGATATCTGGGCTTTGGCAGAAGAATCTGGAATGTCACTCGGTTGTTTGGTGGCTTTTTCCAAAAGGGCTAGGGCATATTTGGACATATGGGTTTGGTAATTTATTGCCCTGAATGCTAAGGTAGACAAAATGTTGACCTTCTTTCCAAGGTGCTCCATGGCCTTGCTCTCCTTATCTGTGGGGAGACGTGAGGAGGATGGAAGGAATTTAGATGCCTTATTAGTTGACACTGAAATGGTGCCAGGGTCTGCTGATGGGCACTTAGCTAGGAATTTGGTTCATTATGGAATTAAATCTGTCAGGCCTTTGGGGTGCAGGAGGCTGAGAATCAGGATTGAGAGATGCTGCATTGAATGCATCCAGAAATCCTGGCAGTACTATATAGTTGAAGGGGCAGAGGAGTCCATCTATAGTTCATAATATCTTTTCTGAACTTCTGCCATGTCAGAGTCGTCCCATTTGAAACATTCTTTCATCTTTGCAATGGTCTCCCCAAAGGTGATATCCTCAGCTGGAGATTTTGCCTCTGCAGATTCTTCCTCTGGGAAGGCATAGCCAAGGGAAGATGGCAATTGGGAGACATATGACAGGGAGCCCACTGTGTAACAGTCAGAAGATTCCTCGGCTTCAACCTGGGAAGTATGTAAGGTCTGAGGCCTAGGAGCCACTGGGGAATCTAAGGGTATAGCAGGCCTTAGAGCCATTGAAAAGGCCTGACAATCTGGTTGGCTCTCTACTGGGGTATAAACAGGTTTTCTTTTCTGTTTCATTTTAAGAGAAGGCCTAGTGGGCATCGGAGCCAAGGTAGGCCTGGAATCAGTTACCTGCGAAGTAGTGGAGGGATCTGTCCCAGTGGCCTGTGCAAGCCGAGGTTCCCCCTCACCATCGGAAGCCGATGTCTGCATAACCTCCATATGGACGTACCTTCTGCTCTGGGTTCTGCACCTTCCACATCAGTAGCTGCTGTACTCATACTGGCGGTGATCAATAGTTCCTCCAAGTTGACGTTGACCACAGGAGGGGGTGTCTGGTGAAGGAGTTGCAGCCATGTAGTCAGGCTTAGCAATTTTGGACTTTTTCTTGGGTGGCTTCGATGGGCTGACTGGACAGCCCTTCCATACCTAAAGCTAAGCACTTGAGGTGCTGATTCTCAAGATAAATGTGTAATGCATGCAATTAGCTATGCAGGGTGATTGGGACAATGGGCTGACAGATGGAGCAGGACTTATGGTCGTACGTCGACCCTAACAAAAAAGGCAAAGCTTGTGGGCATCTTTATGGGGGATCTGACTGCACCTACACTTTCCCTTTGTGGATGACATGAACCCACACAGGCATGCATTGAACCAAATAATAAAATGCTGCCAGTGGAGTACTTAAAATTTTCAGTCTGACAGCCGGTGTGGTAGGAACAGATGACATTTGACTGGTGGTAGAGAAGTTCTGAGGTCTGGTGTGTGCAGACCTCACTTTTATGTCCCATGTTCCCTTAGCCAAGGTCAGACATCCCAAGCAACTAGCAGTGACTAGAAGCTTTTGTATACTGGCCGGATGTTCGGGTAGCAAGAAAGGAAAACTCAAGAGTTTGGAATACTGTAACATGAGAATAGGACATCCCATTTTCAGTGGAGGCCTGTGGGGAGGTGCTCCAAAAGACATTTAGTATGGACAAATTGAGTAGTGTAGTAGTACATATATATGCTTTACCTGAACTCTAACTTAACTATTCAAGAAAACATTAGGGCAGGTTTTACAATTGGGTGCAAGCAAACCCTAACAGTAGCCAAAGTATTCAGCATCACAGTAGAAAAATGGTTACAGACACAGGATATTTGCAGTGAATTTTCCAATCAAAGTCAGCACAGCTTCACAACCATTTTTCTTGTGATAGACGTTAGGAAGTAATCCAGATGACCGTTTCATAGAAAATAGAGGGGGAGTAGGAGCATGGCAGGACACAGAATAAGAGGGAATTGTAAAGTTTTTAAGGCAGAACTAGTTCCCTTTCTTTTCTCATATTTCCCTTTATAAATTCAGCTGCCTAGCTGCTAATTTAGGTGAGCAACCATTTGGCTTGCTACTGTCAGTGCCTGTCATGACGTTGCTGTCTCAAGAAAAATGTAAAGGTTGCTTGCAGCACTGCCGGCTGATGGTATTGGTGTCAAGTGTTATTTATGGCCTTGGCAAGTCCCTTCAGAGAATATTAGCTGCTAAGATTCGGAAGTTAATCACCACCAGGTTGCTTTAGCACAAGTACATGTTATCTGGTTGTGATGTAAAGTCAGTCAAGAGAAGTTCATAACTGTGAAGTGAGTCTGGGGGCTTAGTCAAAACAGATTAGCTGTTACTTCCTAAAGTCTGTTAGTGTGCCTGTGGCAGTGTATCACTTCTTAGCAAAGAACCTATACATCTACCTTTTACAGTGGATGTAATGGACATCTAAAGGCTTGTCAGTGTAGACTGTTAAGCACATGCCTGCCATAGCTATTATCAGTGAACATTGGGTGGTCTGTCTCCTTTACTTGGTAATTATTCCCAAGGTGCATTTCATGTGCTGAAGTGCACTGCTATTACAGGCTCTTAGCTTGGCACACACCTTAAATCAGTCACTTTCAAGTAAGTTATGCCTGTTAGCTGTTTAGTTGTACTAAAACATGTCTTGCAGAGTTGGGAGTAAAGCAATTATTCTTTGAATTGTCAGATTGCAGTAAGGTTTTTCCCCATGTTATCCATTCTCTCCCATAGTATTAACTACCCAAATGGCATATAAAGGGCAGCAGAGTGCAAGATGGGTTATCAGTTTGAGCCGACCTATTGTCCTGGACAGCCAAGGATGAAAAGTTGTTGCATGAGCAGCAATAATGACATGGAAAACTGAGCAATGGATCCTGATGTCCCTAGTCTGTGTGGCATGAAGTGGTGCTTGTGTGGACACTTCACTGATGAGCACAGCACGTGAATGCCTCTGTTGTGTGTCATCACCACATGCTGCAGAGAAGTGGAGAGAACTGAACTCTCCATCAGATATCAATTCCTGCATTACTATGCATCCACAGTTTGCCTCGACTTGCTTATTACCACACATCCTACAAATTATATTCCGGCAGCAGTACATGCTAAGAGGAAGATTCTGATACAAACAATGGACAAGCAGGTACAAGTGTCACTGTGTGTGTGTGACTGCAGTGTGGATTGGTTGGGTGTGTTAATGGCTGGCTGTGTTTTTGACATTGTAAGTTCCAAGGGTAAATGTGGAAGGCAGCTGAAAGGGATGGAAAAATGGTACTGCAGTGCCTTAAGTAAGGCCACAATTACCACTCGCATTTCCACTGTTGTTGCCTAACTATGTTGAGGTTGGTGTGACTTGATATTTATGTTGATTGCAATGGTGTAGACTCTGGATATGTAGCATTGGGCAGTAGTGGGCATATGTAACTTACTGTGTAATGCTGTACGGTTGTGCTGATTACAGTACTGTTGATGGACGTCTTTCAGTTTCAATCGACTTATAAGCTGGTGTATCTCTAGTGACATTTTTGTTTTGTAGTTGACATTACTTTTCACTGTTTCAGGTTGTACCATCTGGTGGCTTACAGAGCATATGTTTTGTGGCTCTATAACAACTGCAAACTTGGCTTTGGAAATTGAATGGTCCTCCCCGCATGTGTAATGGCACCAACTTTCCAGCTGAAGTGACAGATGATAGTTACACAGGGTCTAAGCCTTTTGAGGGACTATGGATTTTTTCGGAGTACTGAAATGGCATACATTATGCTTGTAGTTTGTAATCGGGCATGGAGTACTTGATACCATATGACAATACCTATACTGAATTATGATATCAATAAAGTGTCCGAACCATTGTGTGCCTATGTAGAATACTTGACTATTTCCTATGGACATGTATTACAGTCCTGTCAGTAATACATTCACCTTCTTCAACACATTTCAAGCTCACATAAATCCTTTGTCTATGTGTAATCTTTACTGAACATTGGTATGGCCAGATCAGGAAAGGATGGCATTGGAAATGCCCTCTGATAACTACATGAAAAAAAGTAGGAGTATGGGAGCAGATTGTCATTGCAAAGTGAGGGAAGGGCATAAGTTGTCAGCGATTGCAGCAACTGCAAGTTTACATGTTTTGAATGTTTAATTTTCCTGTACAAGTATACTTTCTCCTAGTGAGCTATCAACATCAGTTGTCCATCCTGACGTGCATATGTAGGTCAGTTGCTTATACTGTCTCACTCTGGCTGCATGCGGAGCATTGCTCATAAACCATTAATGTGCTTGCTTTCCTACTGTTCAATTTCTGGAAGATATTGAAGACTGCAGTAGATGTTACATAATGTAACACACGTTATAAAGGCAGCAAAAGCTGATGTAACACCTGTTTGGATAGCTGCCAATACAACTTGAAATATAGGCTTTGAATGGTCGGTCACATGCAGTGTGCGATGTTCATATGTAGAAAATGTCATTTCTGGCCTTCCCAGTAGCATCATACTACTTTGTATGGCTGCATTTTATTACACTGCACACAGGCTGAAGTTCACAGATGTGGTACCATGTGATAAGTACCAAAAGTATTGATTTTTAGTGGTCTTAGGAGGACAACTGGTCAGGCAAACTCTAGATGAAGTATCTTTGTAATACAGCCCAGGTGGTGTTACCTTTTCCTAAGAGTCACAGTATGATTAGCCACAGATGAACAAAGCAGTTAGGGGTGTGTTTTGTCACATGAAAAAATATTTGTATCTGTATTACTAAGTCTACAAGGCACAGCAATGACATTGTTGAGATGGGAGAAAGTGTGCTGACTGACAATGAGTTTACCTACAAAGTTGATCAGTTACTACATGTTTATTGTGATTAGATCCTTTTTTTATGTAGGTGACTGTAGCCATGCTGTAGTGCTTTGCTTATTGATGCTGCATTTGCTGATATAGTCTTCCGCCCATCTGTCATTCCATCTCTTTCCATGTGACAATAAACTGTGCACACGATGGGTGATTAACTGTGGGACAGATGTCAGTAACAATAAGTTTGTCAAAGAATCTGTTACAAGCACAAAGCCACGGCATTTTCTGTGCTCAAAACTTTTTGTGGAGAGCCAATTTCAGCTTAATTTCGTGTATGAGCTGCTACCAGATGACATGAAGCCCCGGTGTCCAATTTCATGACTTATTAAAGATGTGGTACCAACATTTTTTGATTTTTTTTTTTTTTTACAAAAAAATCCACAGACATCAATAGTACATTGGCTGAGGCGCAAAACTGTAAACATTTTGCTCTCAGACTAATTCATTACGGATACTTGACACTGGGTTGTTGGGCTAGTTTGCCTATGATTTCTGAATACCATTGTCGTAATTGTTGCTAATGCACGCACTGTTCCCTCCAGCTTATCGATGAACTATAGACTATCACACAGCCTACCTTGGAAGACATTGTAAGTAATCAAGTCTGTGGACAAAGCAAGCTAAATACAGCTATGTGCTAGATTCAAATTTAAATGTGTCAAGATGTGTGCACTTGATGTTCTAATTTCAAAAATATATTTGATAACACACTTTTGTTTATCACAGATTGATAATCATGTACATAGACAGAAGCGCCGCAATCCAGAGCCAGAAGTTTCACAGCACAAAGTGGTTCCAGAGCTACAGGAAGGTCTTCCACTGATTGAAGAACATGCAGAGGGAAGTGATCAGCACTTGTGGAATATGGACTGGTGATTAAAGCATTTGTATGGTTTTATGGTCAGGATCTGAATCTCACACTAACTTAGAATACATTAACAGTAAATATGTATGTTTAGTACTAAAGTATATATAAAGTAGTGCTGCTTTCATGTGGACAGCAGTGATCTAAAAGCTGCTGCAGTTATGTCATGTCATTGTGGAGTTAGCAATGGGTTTAGTGTTCTTTGCACTTTTGGTGGTTTGTGTGGTAGTCAAAGCCTTATGTACTAATAGTACCAGTGTTACAGAGGGTGTGACACTGCGTAACAATACTATGACATTTAGCAATGGGGATATTGGATTAATACAACATTGGGCCTAAGCAAAGCACTGCAGGCTGAAGGCACACAGAGTTAAGGATAGTACTTCTAATGGAATAGTATGCTTACAAACATGAACCATGGTTAATGAGTAATGACTATGGACACAAGTTTGAAAGTCTGAAACAAGATGGTGCAAACTGAGGAGCAGGATCAAAGGAACAGTACATGCGGCATTGTCCACCACAGATTTGGTGTTAGTAATGTTTTCGTTGCATGTGATCATTTCCATAAAACTGAATTAATCTAATTTGGTGGCAATGTACATAAGCATGTTAATTAGCTGTTTATAGGGCATTGAAAAAATATATTGCATGGAGTTAATGTCAGTATTGTCATTGCAGGTACAAGTGGCAGACTTGTATGAAGAGGTAGTTGGATGTCTACACATTGGAAATTCATAATTATGATCAGAAAGCTGTTGGATGCTAAACCAAGTTCCAAGGGAAAGGTTGCAGTGTTTTGAGTTCAGGCAAAGTTAACTGACATTGGAAGATGGCAGATGCAGCTGTACAGATTCCAGAGGTTGTAGTCTTTTCATTGATGGACCACACTTACTGTAAGAAGTCCACAGTTGTTCAGACGGAAACAGGTGAGCTTGGATCGAAAGCTGATTACAATTGTAGTGATGCAGGCACAGGGTGGACGGGTGTGAATACACCTCTTCGACAAGAGGACTGCAGTGGCAGGGAGGATGCCACATGTAGTGCAAGTGCATATATGTGTCTTCAGATGAAGGCTTGCAGCACACCGCTCATGTCTCCACCACAAGTTCTGCAGACAAGTACACAGAGTGACTCATCCTTTTCACAGTGAACAGCTCAGGATATGGATAAGGATCCAAACTGGAGCTATCCTTCAGACAGCATGTCAACATGTGAGATGGAAGAGAAGGACGAAGATGAAAGGATGGTTAAGTGAACCGAAGTTTATTGTATTAGAGTCTTGCCTTGATTCCCTGCTGTTGAAATTGATGTGTCTGCATTGCTAGACTCCAGCTCTTGAGAAATTGAAGCTCGGTTCATATGTATCAGTGAAGGTTATCTGGATAAGTGGGGCATGAAATTCTGGAGTGGCAAAGTCATCCAGTAATAGAATGCTTGCTGGCAATCCACTTCTTGCTTCATCAGTACTTTTCAGTGGAAGTACATATGCCCATATTGCATGGTTCTGTTTATCAGTGAGACCACCTTCTATTCCATTGAAAGGCAGTATTTATTCTTAGTATTGCACTATACCTGGACACAGCATCAGAGGTGCCTACTGACAGATGCAATGGGGAAGGAAATACGGTTAGCTGGAGACAGACAGTGTGATAGTCCTGGCTATTCAGCCAAGTACTGCTGCTATAACATGATGGACATTCCGGATTCGTCACTGAGTTTGACCTCGAGCAGGTTTCAAAGGGGTCACTTTGGTATCTCTGGAGAGGAAGGCTTTCAAGAAATGCATGACTAACTTGCTGAGTAAGAATATTAATGTAAGTCTTGTGGCAACAGACAAACACCGTGGGATCAGATTCTTGATGCAAAAGGAATTTACAGAGATTGAACACCAGTTAGATGTGTGGTATATGGCACAAAACTTGACTAAGAAAATAAATGAAGCTGGGAAAAGGCAAGGAAAATGTGAATTATTGCCGTGGTGCCACAGTATTATTTCCAATCATCTCTGGTGGTGTGCTGAAACGTGCAAGTGGGATGAAGATGTACTGGAGGAGAAATGGTTGTCTTTGCTCTACCATGTAACAGACCAACACAGTTGCAGTGGTGCAAAGAAGGTTTCCTGTTGTGGTCATGAGATGCCAGTCATAGAAGGAGATGAAAAGAAGTGGCTCAAAGAAGACAGCACATGTCACACTGCACTGAAGAGGATTGCAACAAACCCAAAATTTCTTAAAGGCTTGAAGCACATCACTAAGTTTTGTCACACTGGAAACCTGGAGGTGTTCCACGCATTACTAGGCAGATGCTGCTCCAAGTTTGAGCACTTCAGCTTTGCTGGAATGAAGGCACAAATCATTCTCACCATCGTTGGCCATAAAGAAAACATGAACTGTGAACAAGCAATGATCTGATTCCCTAGCAGCATCTAAAGGAGAGCTTCGATACAGAGGGTGTACCCGAAGTCAAAGCAAGAATGAGTTGCAAAACCAATATTTGAGAAGAGAAAGTTTGTCTACGTATATGACCTGATGATGGAAGTCATGACAGCTAAAAGAGGGATTTTGGAAATTGCACCCATGTCTGGTCCACCTTTGCTGAAGAATATTGCTAGGTGTGAGGGTCCAGACAAGAGTGATGTGATTGCAAGATGCATTTCCAGATCTGGGGAAACCAGACTGGGACTGTGTTAGCAACCCAGCAGTAGTCAGTGTTTGCTGACATGATTGTATGAGGGGTATGTGATAGTGAACTGTGATGCCCTGGTTCTTAGCAGTTTCTTGCTGCATTCTCCGAGATGCAGTCCTATTACATAGTTTACTAACTGGTTGGCTTTTGGCATGATTTATTGATGCCAGCACTGTAACAGGTGCCCAGTTAAAAGGCAGTGCAGGGGGTGTAAGTATCAAGTTAGAGGTGAGGACATGAGAAGGAGGATATTGACCCTTTATTAATGTGAACATGAGTTCCTGCATATAGGCTGTTTACCTGGACATTGGACAGGTTGCATGAGTTACTTTGCTGTTACATATATGATTATTGTCAAAATTAGGTTCTGTGGTCACATTATCTGGGGCATGTTGTTGCTGATTAGTATGTTTTGTGTCGTGTCACATAAATTTCAGTATGCATGTACAGTGTGCAGACATGTACCACAGTTTGAGTTTAGGACTGCATCTGGCAAGGTGATAAAGATGTCATGGAAAAGTTTACAACATCTGCCATGTATTAAATGTATCTTGGCATTAGTCACATGTTATACTGGGTACCCAATGTGGAGGGCACATAAATGTTAAAAGCAGAAGATGTAGCTTGGTAGTTGGATCGTCTACACTGGTAATTGTAATAGCATATAGTTTGGTAGTTGTAATAGCAGCATGTAATTTGACAATGGCGAGCATTGTAAATGTTCATTCGAAGGAAGTATGTCTTGACTGTCATTGCAGTAACAACAGAACTATTAACAGAAATGTGCACATTGAAAGGATTCAGTGTCTAAGAAAGACTGTAACGGGGTCAGTAAATAAGAAAAATGTGAAGGGCATCCATGGTACAGGTCAGCATGCATACTGCCACTTCTATGTTAGATGGTCTTACTGCTGTGTAAGACAGCAGTTTGGTAATAGACTTATGTAGTGCTGCTGCCAGCGTTCAGAATTAGTATCAGTGTGTTAATGGTTGGTGGTTGGAAAGATGTTGGATAATTGTGTCAGCTGAGTGTTAAAAAAGGTGGCATAATTTTTCATAGCTGTCATGATGTAAGGAAAAAACATGTAGATGTTCAGGGCTTGAACACAGTGGGCATATGCATTGGTTGAGATAGTTGTTGCTGGCCAGTGGCCAACCACCTGCTTGTATGGGATGGTCAAAGACTGTAAACATTACATCATAATGGAAATTTTGAACTTGTTTGGAAACACCACTGTCAGAATGCCTTTAGAAAAGCACTGATAAGCAATATTTATACAAGTACATATCCCTTTACAATCTCTGCAGTAACGAGGTCTACGTATATCGACAATAACATTTATGTATTGTGCTAACTAATGAGGTCTTCAGTAAGGGAAGTGATCAGTTGGTAGTAATGTGATGCATCAGTGTCAGCAAAAGGGAAATTGCCAAGACTTGAGCAGAAGATCACAAAGTTGAATAAGTTGAATGTAGCTTGATTTGTGCATGCACAGTAGACATCTATGGTGGGTCTAACAAACCAGTTTATGAAAAGTACTCATGAAATGCAGTATTGTAACTATGTCAGGTGAACAGGAATTCTGCATACAGGCTGAAGACGTACATTGACATTGTACAGGTGAGAATGTTTACGTTACTGTAACACGAGTCATGTAATGACTGGTTCTGTGGTCAAGTTTTTTCTGTTATAAGGACTTCATAGATATGTGTGCTGTCTTGTAAATCTGAATCTGGATATACAGTGTTCTGTAATTGTGTTTTATCATTTAACCACACTGAAAGAGGTGGACACTATCGGACTAGGAGATTTCGTAATGATTTGAACTGTTAATTGTATCCAATAACAATTTAAAGTTGAAATGTAAAAAAACACATTAGACATGTAGGTGGCCAATGTTAAATGCCCTTAAACACTGAAATGCAAATGTATAAGGATTTTTGTATGGTGTTGAAGGGCTGCATCCATAACTAGTTCCTATTAGGGGATTGTACAATTAAATTACATTACTGCTGCCAATGGACTGCTTGTGGATGCCATTTGCATTAGGGAGTGGGATTGGCACTACTACAATGGACTATGGAATGTCTAGAGGAAAACAGTTTTTAGTACTTAATAAATAAGCACCTATTCAGGCATGTCTAAAGGTCAGCTCCCGGTGTTTTCTCCTGTCTACCTGATGAATCTGGGCATCTTGGGATAATGCAGCAATTGCCTCATGTACACAGACAACCCTCTCCTCCTACCACCCAACACTACGACCTGTGAGAGATGCACTTATATAGCCAAACTGGAAGCAAAGCTCTCTTCACCAAAGACTGGCCTAGACAGTCAAGAGGAGAAGGTAAACACTTGCACCGCACCAAACTCATCACATAGTCCTTCAAAACACACACACACAGAACCACAAAACATACACCTACATTCACAGAGGCTCTCAGTACAAATCTGCCCAAACAACAGAGACCTCCAAAGCAGAAATGCAAGCAACCTCCACCCCCCATCACAACCCAAATGACACACAGCCCACATACTCAGTGAGCCACTCAACTACAGCCCATAAGGCATAACGTACCCAACACTCTAGTCATAGGTGACTCTATAGTCAGGCACACTGATGTTACACTCACCAGGCTAAACAAGGAAAAAGTTACTGTCAGCTACCTGTCAGGTACCAGGATCCGCCACATAACTCACGCACGCAGGTCACTCCACAACAATTACAAATATGACTCTGTCATTGTCCATGTTGGTGTGAATGACCTGAGACGTACCTCCCTGGACTACATGAAAAGCGAGATGGAGGCCCTGAGTAGCATCCTGCCATCATCCAGAATGACACCACAGTACAAGGACAAAATGATTGACTTTAACAATTGGCTAAGCTTCTGGTGTCATTCTAAGGGAATCCAGTATCTGTCTGCCTGGGATGACATGATCGACAGACCATGCTGCTTTGCCAGAGATGGCCTGCACCTGTTGCCCTTGGGATTCTGGATACTGGCAAAGGCTCTTGCCACCCCTGTAGTGCCTTTTTAGGCAAGGTTCAAATGACAAATTCACCACCGTAACAGGTACAAGCAAGCAAAATCTGAGGGTAATACTACTCAATGCTAGTAGTCTAAATCTCAAAATCCACTCACTCGAGGCACTCCTTAAAATGGAGAACACTGACATCTGTGCAGTGACAGAGACCTGGTTCAAAGCTCCAGAGAGCACCCCTGCATTACCAGGCTATAATTTATACCACACCTTTCGGCCACCAAACCCGGACCGAAACACTAAAGGTGGAGGCGTGTCCATATTCATTAAGGATATCCACACCTCCAAGCTAGTTGCTCAGCATAATGCATCCGAGATTATCCAAGTTCAACTAACTCTGGGCAAAACCGCAATCCAGATTGTAGCTTGCTACAGATCCCCCACCATGCCCCAGGATTCCCACTCCTCTTTTCTTGATACACTGGAAAATATTAAGGTACAACCCAACACTCTAATAATGGGTGATTTCAGCTACCCTACCATTAACTGGGAAAACTACTCATGTACCAACTCTTTTGCTCAACGTTTTCTGGAAATCATCAATTCCAACGCTTTGGATCAACTTATCCACACCCCCACCAGGGCCAGCAATATCCTAGACCTGGTCATCACCAACATGGGTGACCGGTGTTCCACACCAGAGGTCAGCTCCTCGTTGGTCAGATCCAACCACAAGCTAATCACCCTAGACATCCACATCCCACTCCCCATTAGGAAAACAACCGTAAAAAATTTCTCCAAAGCCAACTTCACTCTTCTTAAGACAGAAGTGGCAAACTTCACGACACCCATGCAGATGGACAATAGAGGTACGACTGCTGAATCCTACATAAATGCACTTTATAAGCACTTACACGGGTGCATGGATCATGCTATCCCTAACAGAACCAAGATGCTATCCTCCAGAAAAAGGAAGCCAATCTGGTGGTCTTCTGCCATAAACAAACTCTACAACAGAAGAAAGAAACTGTTGCAAAAAAGAGTAAAATCCCAAGATTGGAGGAACTACCTGGACAACCTCAGTAAGAAGCTGAGATCCCTCATAAAATCCTCCAAAGCTAGTTATGAAAACAAAATTGCCACTGATTCTAAAGACAACCACAAAGCATTCTATAGCTATGTCAAAAATCTCAATGGCAATACTCAAATCTGCTCTGAGTTACAGCACAATGACAATAAATATACAGAACCAACTGATATTGCCAACATCCTGGCAGATAGGTTCAGTGCTAACTTTACCTCCCTCTCACCCCCTAAAGGGCCCATCTTTATACCAGAAGAATGCAAAGTTCCTGTAATCACGGCTGCACAAGTAAAAACTTCACTCTCCAAAGCCAAGAACACAGCATCCATGGGACCTGACAACATCTCAGGCTGCCTTCTACGTGGACTACAGAATGAACTGGCACCCCACCTAAGTACCATGTTGAATCATAGCCTCACCTCAGGCTTTGCGCCCACTGAATGGTGCACAGCGACAGTTATCACACTCCACAAAGGGGGGGGGGCAACAACAGACCCCGGGAACTACCGCCCGTTAGCCTCACGAGCCTCGTCTGCAAGGCCATAGAACGTATCATCATGGAACTCATAAAGATATTGGAGATCTCCAAACTCTGGACCCCAAACAGTTTGGGTTTGTAAAGGTAGATCATGTCTCCTAAACCTGATAGACTTCTTTGAAGTAGTCACCAAAGCCATAGATGAGGGTAAGGTGGTTCACACAGCCTATCTAGATCTCGCCAAGGTGTTCGACACCATCCCCCACTCTGGAATTATAGACAAACTCACTAAACTAGGTATAAATCCCTATGTCACAAGATGGGTTGCCAGCTGGCTTACTGACAGAACCCACACCATGAAAGTAGCAGACTCCAAATCAGACTTCAGACCAGTGACAAGTGGAGTACCACAGGGTTCAGTCCTGGGTCCTGTCCTGTTTGGTATCTATTTCTCTGAAGTACAGGTTAACACAGAAGGTCTTTGGCTAACTAAATTCGCAGATGACTGCAAACTAGGAGCCATAATTGAAACTCCTAACAATGTGGACATCCTACAAAAGGGCCTCACTGAGACAGATGCCTGGCATCAAAGACATGGTCTCAAGCTCAATGCCAAAAAGTGCATTGTCATCCCCTTTGGTAAAAACTCTGTACCCATGAACTACCACATAGGCGGTAGTCTACTTAACACCGAAAGTGTGATAAGAGACCTTGGGACACAGGTGGACAGTAGTCTCTCCTTTGATAATCACATTGCCACAGTGGTCAGGAAATCCTTCTACATGGCACACCTCATCACAAAAGGTTTCTCATCCAGAAAAAAAGAGGTCATTGTTCCCCTCTACTCATCACTCATTAGACCCATTATAGAGTACAACGCCCCTTTTGGTATGTACCTCACAAGACATCTACAACAACTGGAAAGGCCGCAAAAATACCTCACAAAGAGGATTACTGGCATCAAACAGATGTCTTACGCAGACCGTCTCAAAAAACTCCAGCTTTATTCTGTTGCATATCGCCTACTCAGAGGCGATCTCTGCCTAACATACAAAGCTATGTCAAACCCAGAGCCGTTGGACATGCTCCACTTAAAGAAATCCCAATCCCTCCGAGCTACATGCTCTAGGGACCTAAACCTTGTCACAACAATAAACAGAACATGCTGGAGGGATAGATTCCTGTCTTAGAGACTTCCCATACTCTGGAACAGACTACTTATCTTTGTCAAACAGAGCTCCTCATTAACACTATTCAAGAAAAATCTTGATGATTGGATGGGTAATAGGAAATTCACCCCGGGGATCACTTCTGCGGTTCTGCTTGACAGGGGCACAGGAAAATAATTTTCTTGGGTGGCGAAAGCCAGGGTATCTTTTTGGCTAGGCTTGTATAGGCCCTAGGGCCAATAGCCTAGTACCTACCTATGAACTAGACTTTATCTATAATTCAGACATGTCTGTGCATGAACACAGATGTTTGTTATAGTCCACATGCTGAAAGAGCACATGGAAAAGAGTAAAGCATATGTTATGATGGTATACGAGCTGCCTTTCAGCATTTGTACACATTTATAGCTGGATTCGCAGCATGCTGCTTGTCACCAAGTGGTGACACTATAAATTGCAATGCAGCTGGATGTAACTGCCATTGCAGTGACAGTGTGAATTGTTGCAATGTAGTAGACTTTAAGAGCAAGTAAAAACTGCTGGTTATTACATCTGACCGAATTTTTCCTTGAACTTAAGACTTTATAAAAAGATTTGTCTAGGCTCTATGTAACATTGTACAAATTGATCAGTTATTTTAATGCCTAGCCCTTGGTTCTGTACATAGATTAAACATGTAGAACACATTTGTTGACATTATATGGCATTTATGTTAAGGAGCCGATCATACATGTTGCCACTTCTATTTTGGATACTGGTGCAGCTGTGTGAGAGGTGTCTAGTGAGCAGTCATTATTCATATGGTATCTGTGCTGTTATTAAGGTACATAATAAAGCTGTATTGGGGTGTATAAATGGGCGAGCTGATTGTTGGTACAACTTTTCTGGGAAATACTGCAACAAAGGTTGGCAAATGAATGAGTGAGGTGAAAGGTGCCAAAACTGGTGTGGAATCATTATAGGAAAGGGTTGCCCTCCATCATGACTAGTGAGGAAACTAGAATTCTTAACTGTCCTGTTGCAAGCATCCATAGTTGATTTACTGGGGTCAACCAGGACTGCCATTGAAGTAGGGGTATGTAGACAGTTGCTGCTGGCCAGTGCCCAAACCATGTGTCTGCATGGGAAGGCCAAAGACATTAAGCTGCACATTGTACTGAAAAATCTAAACATGCTTGGAGACCAGTCTCTAGCAATGTGGTTATAGATATAGTGACAAGCATTTACAAGATGAGATATCCTTCTGTAATCCCTCCACTTACTGTGATCATTGAGTATATTACTTGGCCAGGAGAACATCAACATGTTGAGGGCTTTGAATGTTGCCAGTTGTGTAGATGTACTGCAGGAAGTCAGTACTGTCTAAGGAAGAATTAGGGTGAGTACATGTGAAATGGAGTATTGTAATGGTGAGCAGGAGTTCTGCATACTGGCTGAAGACATTATTCTGACTTTGTACAGGTGAGATTTTTATGTAACTTTGACATGATTCATGTGAAAAGGACTTGGCTTCTGTGGTCACTGGTGTCTGTTGTAAGGTGTTCTTGATGAGAACGATTTGTGTATGGTCATGTTAATGTGAATTGGGATATGATGTCATTTAGCAATGTTTAAGTATTAAGTGTTTAGTAAATGTGATAAAAGTATTGTAAAAAAATTTACATGTAGTTTGCCAATGCGAAATGCACTTATACATTGTAACAAAAGTATATGTAAGTGATGTACTTCTTTTGAACATTAATATTAAAAGGTTGGATTCCAGTCAATTACAATGGGCCATTTGTCACTTGCTTGTCCAACTGAAATACAGTGCTGTTGCCTGGAAAGTAGTTTGTGTACCTATTTGCAATGGGGACTAGATTTGGCACTATTGGAATGTACTGTAGCTGTTCTATCATTCTGACTGTCAGCGCTTGACCATACAGACTCTTCCTGTACTGAAAGAGCATATTAAAAGTAGTAAGACATATGTTATGTCAGTCTACAAGCTGCCTTTTCAGCAATTTGTATCTTACTAGTTGGTATAGGAGCACGAAGCTTGAAATTGGTGACTAGTAAACATCCCCATGGATGAAATGTGATTTGACTGTCACCGAACAGTTGAAATAATTGTAGCAATGTATAAGGAAAAGAATACTTGTTCTTTCATGTTAAAGACATCAGTTTAGCTTTCAGGTTAGTATTGTGTAAAGTGTCTACCCTGTTTGTAAACATTATGTGCAGATTGTATAGGTAACTGAATACCCAGAGGTTTGTGTTGTACACCCAAAGTATTAAATTGTGAAAATTTGTTCCATTAATATGGCATTTTTGTGACAGCAGCTTAGCATGCATGTTGCCACTTCTATGTTATATGCTGCTGCGGCTATGTATGAGGTGTTTAATGACAAGTAAGCTTTAGTATGCATATGTAGTGGGTCACTGGGGTGCTACATTACAATGTATTGCAAGTTATAAATGGGTAAGGTAATGGCTGGGAAAGCTGTTGAGGAAGCTACTCAAAGGGTTGCAAAAGAATGGTAGTGTTGAAGATTAGGAAAGATGTTGCTGAATCATTCAAGGAAAGGCTTATAATTGGTCTGGAAAGTGAACCTGAACTTTTGCAAGCAATAATGGTAGATTTACAGGGATTGACAACAAATGGTTGTGGAGACAAGTTGGTGCTGGCCAGGGCCCAGCCACCTGACTGCATGTGAGAAGAAATGACTAAAAGAAGCACTCAGTTTGCATTATGTAGCAAGTATGTTCATAGAGAACTCTTCATGAATGTGGTTAGAATGGCAGTGACAAGTATTGATTATAATAGTGGATATCTTTTTCCAGTGGCATAGCTTAATGGAGATGTAAAAGTATTCTAACTGACCTTTACGTAGTGTGGTAAGAAGATATTAGGTGGGATCAATGATCTGTTTGGATCAATGTAGGTCATCAAGAGAAATGAGAATTTGCATGTATTGATCATAAAAACAGAAATGCAGTAAACTTTGATTTTTTGACTGTTGTGTTGGAGCATTTCAAGTCAAGCTTGCTGTGTGAGTCGTGGAGTTCTATACAGTTTTCTGGAATGTTTTTTGCAAGCTGCAGGTTGAAGATACAGTTCAGTGGTAAAGACTAATGTTTGTGAGCATGACTGAGGTATGTACAGTAAATAGACAATGGTACCCTTGTGTGGAAGCGTGAGAAGGTGAGTGAAATGATAGTGGTGAGCTGAGTGTGGTTGACTGCAGTTGCAAGTAGTGTTGTGTCGTTGGTGGACCTCTGTGATGCTGGCTACCTTGAAGTGGTACAGTGGCTTGTCACAATGGTGCGCTAATTATCATATTTGCACACTGTAACCAAAAGCCAGTTTGCATAGAACAGTTGGATGTAATATCCTTGGGTATTGTGGTATATGTTTTATAGTTTGACTATTCTAGATTACTGAAGTTTTGCAAGGAAGATTAAATTGGTATCGTGTATTGACAGGTCTTGATCGAGAAACATCAGATTTGAATTTCTGTGGACAATCCTGGCTGCATAACTGTTGAGAACAGGAAATAACTTGTTCAGGTCAGGTAATGTGCAAGGCGAGATCAGACTGGGACACATTCACCAAACATCTACTGGAATCAAGTTACCTTCAGCAAACTCACTGACATCCACTTCTCCAGCCTATCAAGGTAAGAGAAGAACGCTTGGAAGCACTGGTCACCAGATATTTGTGACTTGAAATGTCTGTGCATTAACAGTGTTGAAACTTCCTAATGACTACTTCTGCTCAGCCACATGCTGGAGTTAATACATGTGTAAGTCGCAAATATGGACAGACCTGATTGACAGTTAGGCAAGACAAAGCATTTAAGAACATTGGGTGACAGTTTCCACCCAGTGCATGGATGAACTGTGTTTGTCTACTTCCACATAACCTGTATGCTCAGTGTTATTTTAATGTACTCTTTAAAGTGCACAAGATGTATGGATAGATTGCTCAGTGGATCATGTAAAAATATTGTGATGTTGTCATAGGCTGATTACAGATAGTGAAATAAGGGAACAGAAGCAACCAATTAATCTTTATTTCTCAAGAGAATTGTTGTAAAACTAGACACATACAATGTAACGTTTGAGTATGTTGTCCATTGCTGTACTTCAAATGTTTGTGGCAATGCAAGTTAATGTGTAGAATTAGAAGACACACACTCAGGAGTTCCAGGTTTTTCAATAGCCTGTGTGGCCACTTGCATGTCAACAGTTGGCATCTGCTTCTGACTGCACTTCACATTGCAAGTAGGCACTATGGGAATAGAACATTTAATAAATAACATTGATATCATATCAGGCATTGCAACATAAACCAATCTATGTGACCTCTAGGAAAATAGAAACATATCACTCCACTAGAATTTGCAGGTTGTAAGTATCTACATACTAGAGTTGCTTTAGTCTCATAAGGATAGAATATAGCAAATGACAACCTTTGAAAATGCAGTAATGGAAGTCTTTAGCCCCTTATTGGCTTGCATCAGAAGTGCAGTACGGGTCATGAGCATAGTTCCAATTCTTGGCAGTTGCAGAACCTTATGTGTGATGACAAATTCACAAAGCTATTCTGTTGGGAATGGAGGAGGGAAATGGGAGACTGCATCTGGATCAGCTATAATTTGCAGCAGCTGTGTACATCGGACATTGAGATAATAGAAGAAAATTAATTAGAGGTATTTGAATCAAGGTGGAAGACAAAAAGCATGAATGAATGAATAGCTGCATGTTTGTGGATAGAGATGTTTGGGCATATGAGAGATGTTATTACAGTGCCAACATAAGTTTTAAGACTGGGACTTCATGAAGACTTTTTCAAAACAGCTGTATAATACAGGTAGACTCCAAATAAAACTAGAGGCAGAAAAAGATTTAGTAATGCATTTCTTCTGATCAGGTAAATATTTCCCTACTTATTCCATAAAATGTCAGATATCAGTTTGACACTCTTCCTTTTACGTGCATGGGAAATTAGTAATTTAGTTGCTTTAATGTTCTGTTTACAGACAAGATTCAAATGTCTTGAGTATTTCAGACAAACAGGAAAGCCCAGGGAATGGAACTACAAATATTTTAGAGTGTGTTTCCAAATAGTCTGAATACATGAACTCTATCTGATGACAGGAGGAGGCTGTGGTGCAGCAAAAATAAGTGTCCCACTGGCAGAAAGAAAAGGCTAGAACTAGGAAACAATGGATGAGTCAAGCTTCCTGCTGTGAGTTGTCAGTCAAAGAAACAACAGCTCAGATTACCTTTAGCACTTTGACAGCTAGGATGGTGAGATTTGAATGAAGAGGGGAGATGACTTGAAGAACTACAACTGAGGTAGCACAAAAGAATCAAAATTAGCATGTCTTAAAAGTAGAAGCAGTAAAAAGCTCTTAAGAATTCTGTTGTGTGGCTTTATCTGTGTTTGTCCTTTAAGTAGTCATTGAACAGCAGGACATGTTAGTTCAAACTGACTGAAAGACACTGGGGTATGCATGAAAAATTAATGCAGTCTCAGAACTAAACAAAGAAGTTTGCATAATATAATGTGTTACAGACAAACGTTGCATTGTGGGGTACCTGGAGGATTAGAAAAAATATGAAATCTCTTCAAGATGTTAGACCCCATGTGGCCAGACTCTGAAATTACATATAAAAATATAAAAATATTTAAAAACTTGTTAATAGTCCCAGAGTGGTGTTAACATATTGAAAACATAATGAAATAAACATTTTTTGAGTCTGTGGGTGCGGTTCTCCTTTAATGTGATATTTTGTAAGCTTTAGGTCCAGTCTTCCTTCCCTGAGTCAGCCAGAGTGTTATAGCTCCTCGCTTGCAAAGATCAGATAATCAGGCTCTTCTGACTAAATATCTAGTTTATTCACATTCATACTACAAAAATTTTAAAAAGATGTATGGTGCCAGTGATGGGAATTAATACAGCTTTATATGATAGCACAAAGTCGGAGAGCTGGCCTCAGTAGGTATGAAATAAAAAAGAGCTACAGGCATCTTTCTGAGTGTATTTTTACTTTGCAAAACCCTTTCAGAAGTGACTGGGAAAATGATGCAACAGCAAGGGAAATATACCTAAAATTATCATGAGATTTCTTCAGCCTCAGCATGATGTGCACTAAGAAAAAAACTAGGGGGTTGCATAATGTTTGAGGTGTTTACCTCACAGACACAAGGTTTGATTCTTACCTTTGAAAAGGAATTAGCTAGGCTTAAAATGGCACACAAAGGCAGCTAGCCTAGTACTTATCTATGAATCTGGATCTGAAATGTCACAGAGGGGGAAAACTGCTAAGTCATGACTATGAAAGTAAAGTAAGCATTCTCTAAGCAGAGAAATACAATCTGAATAAATAAACATACACAAAATGCTGTGCTTAGTGCACTGCTGCCCTTTAAATTTCTGACACAAAATTATGTCCATGTAGGGTTCCCATATTAACACTTGGCTGCAAAAGCTGCTAAAATGCAATGCAAAGACTGTACAAGCTGTCAACATCAAATAATTGAGCTTGTCATTCAGCCCTCAAAGGCCACATGTATTGTCAAAAGTTGATCTACTGAAATATGTATTCTGTACAATATACATTGGTTGTAATCTATTTTCCAAGTCAACATGGATTTAAACAAATACTGCATAACAGCAAAAAAGTTAACTTTTATAGAGTCTCCTACAGGCTGGTGAGGGGAGCTCTATGCCTACCATACAAGGTATTGTCAGACTTTACTCTGATGGACCTCCTGCAAATCCACAAAACAACAGCACCAGAATTACCCATTCGAAAAACTTAAACCTTGTGTTAGAGAAAAATGCATCTCTTATGATTATTCTACACAAAATGCATATTAACTTACAATTTCTTCACAAATATGTTTAATGAATTACTTAATATTTGTTCATTTCAAAAATGATATATAGTATAGATGCATAGTTATGCAAACCATAAATACTTATTGTAGTTCTGAGTGTTTAACAACTGCATTCTAATATCAAGCTGCAAGTGTATTAACGTATGACTGAATGTAAAAAGAAAGTAGTGCTGAAGGGGTTAAGAATGTTATAAAGACTGGTTTGTGAAAGCAAGAAAGAACACACTGTATGTAAGTTCTGACCTTCCCAGGCTAGGATGGATAGTTGCAAGGAATGTTGGGGAGTTAGAATGTACTGGTACTAAAATGTACAAGGTCAGGAAGCAAGACTGATTAACAAGTTAGATGGCTTCTGTTTTTCTAATAAAAACATTATTGTTGAGTGTTCACGTGCAGGAATACAAGGGTCTGCAGAAATCCTATTTGACAACATCAGTATTCTGCATGCATGATACTGATAAGAAAAGTAAATAAGAACTGTGTATTTTTGCTGCTTGGAGAGTCTGACTTTAAATTATGTAGATAGTCTCCTAGCACTGAAGTATGTGGATTTAAATAAAAAAAATGTTTTGCACATCCTGGAGAGTTATTCTTGACTCAAGACTAAAAGGTAATTAATGTTATTTATGTACTTTTAAACTGCACCTTAACATTTGGTGCCATGACTCGGATTCTGAACTTTGATCTTGCTGCGGAACACTGTGGAATGAATTATAAAGGGCCCAGCACAGAAAGTTCTTCTGTGAATTCCACACTGTTTTATATGGAATTGTCAGAGCTCAGACCATTAACTATTCAGGATGTGCAAACATACAAGCTAGAGATGGTAAAATGGCTTTGGGAAAAATGTTTTTCTTTCTTTCTTTCTTTCCTCTTTTTTAAAAAAAAAAAACTGCAGTTCAAAGTAATAGTGGCAATGTGTTTATTGTGTTGTTAAACAACTGCCTGCTTTTAAGTATAATACTGTGTACTGCTTTGTTAAATGACTGACTGCTTTTAAGAATATAATATCTCCTGTTTTGTTCAATGACTGACCTTATTTTAAAGTACTGTTTTGTTGAATGCCTGACGTTACTTTTTAAGTATATGAGGTTCCTGTATGTTTAATGACTGAGTTACTTGTTCGGTATGTGGTATCTGCTGCCTTGTAGAATGACAGAAATTTGCTTGTTTGCTGTGTCTAAAAGTACTAGTGGGTGGTTCCCACAAGTCTTTAACAAAAAGTTTATTAATTTATATAAAACAACAAACACAAGGAGGTACCTTGTGTTGAGGACAGTACCCTCAAGGTTATAGTGGGCAGATCCCACAGCAACCAAGGACAAATTGTTATTGTATATGTGTGTGTATATATGTATATATATATATATATATATATATATATATATATATATATATATAAAAGAGAGACAATTTAACACAAGGAGGCACCTTGTGTCGAGGGCAGTACCTTCAGGAAAAAAAAGGTAAGAGGTATGACTGCTTTCTGCTGCTTTCATGTACGGCTGATCTCAGTGTTGTGACTGCAGAGAGAAAGAGAAAAGTTAAAAGTAGCGTTAATTCAAATGTATGTGCCTACAGCATGTTGAAACATGTGTCTGTTGTCAAATCAAGTCCAGGTGTGACTGTGTGAAAGTACCTTCAGAGGGTTTGAAAGAGTGGTCAGTTCTGGACACAATTATCCCAACTGCAATGCTGGAGCTATAACTTTTGAGCTCATGATGCAATGACAGAAAGCAGGTGCTGTAGAAAAAGGCTGATCAAAACCTCTCCTCTATCCTACCCTTCCCTCCCTAAATGGTGTGTGTATTGGTATATTTTTCTTTTCTCTAAACTGCCAGCATCCAGAACCTGTAAGGTAATTTATTTAATGAGTGTGGGTTCAAGTACATGAATCTATTGATCAAATATAATGAGAAACTTTTGGAACTCATTAAACAAGCAGAGAATTTAAATTTTGAGATTGAGAGGGACTTATTGTTCGACGAATGGATTAATTTATATCATAAGCAATTTGAGTTAGTAGAGAAGAAATCTAGAACTGTGTATGACAGAAAATGCAAAAAATTAAATAGGGATTTGGCTCAATACAAGGAAGATAGAGTATATAGGTGGCACAAAGATTATAAATATAACAAACAAAAATCAGATTTTAATCAAGACAAATCTAATGGATTTGGTAGAAATTATAGAAACAAGGAGAAGGGTAACGAATATGAAGATTATGGGGAAGGTTATGGTGAACAAGGTGGGTACAATCAAAATTTTCAGAGAAACTGGAACCCCCAGTATTGGAAGGAGAAAACATGGACAAAGAAAGGGAATTACAACAGAGGTTACAACCAACGACAAAGAAGATACCAAGAAGAGAAATGGTCAGATTGGTAGAAAATAGGGAAAGCAATTTTTGTGCAGAAGATAAATGCATACAGAAAGAAGGAGTAGTATACAATTTTGACAATTTCAAAATATATAACTACACAAATTTTCAGGTGGAGGACACACACTTTAGACTTCTATCCAAAGGAATGAAATTCATTCCAACTCCAAAATACAATTTGGTTGATCATTTAGTCGAAACCAAGTTGTACACACGCAAATTGAATTTGTCCATTATGTTTCAGAATAAGAATGAAACGAATCCAGCAGAACTGACTAAAGGTGACACATTGTTAAAAAACAAAAGTACATTTGTACCTTTAATGCACCCATTGGTGGATTTTTTCGAGAAACAGGTACATAGAGACTTATACAGTTTCACAAATAAAGTTAGGAATGTCCAATTTCAAGACAATTTAACTAAGGGGGAAAGAGAAGAATTAAGGAATCTTAGAAATAATCATAATCATAACATCCGTATTATGAAACCCGACAAGGGAGGGGGGATTGTCATTTATGACAGAATGGAATACAACGCAAAATTGAATGCACTCCTTACAGAAACTGGCAATTATGAGACAGTCTCTCTAAATTAGATTAATATAGCTTATCAGAGGATCAATTCATATTTGGAGGAGTTTTGGATTGATAATAGAATAAACAATGATATTTACAATTTTTTGAAAGTACAACATCCGAAAATGGCTGTTTTAGTGGGGATTCCAAAGATTCATAAAAACAGTGAGGACCCCCCTTTCAGGCCAATTGTGTCAGGAAGTAAGGCAAAGACATTTCCCTTGGGAAAAGCTATAGATGTTTGGTTAAAAGACATTTACTTACATATCCCCCATTTGGTCAAAGACTCTTGGGATTTTCTTAGAAAATTTCCCACCCACCTTGACACTGATAACCTTTTATATGTGACAATAGATGTCATTGATTTATTTTCATGTATCCCTAGCAGGGAAGGTTTGGACATGTTTTGTGAAAGCATGAGGAAGCACACAAGCTTTGAATGGGACAAAATATGTCTTATTATGGAATGCATGACATTAGTATTGGAACACAAGTATATACTATTTGAGGGTGAATATTTTAAGCAATGCAGGGGTGTGGCTATGGGTTCAGCTAGTGCCCCAATATTTGCGAATTTAGTGATGTTGAATTGGGAGGAGGAAAGTTTATTCAACAGTAGTCATTTTGCCCATGTTGTCCATTACACAAGATTTTTAGATGACATATACATTTTGTGGAAAGGTGACATAGACGAGTTAAATGAATTCATCACCTACATTAACAAGAGTAGTGAATTTCTCAAATTCACTTACTCAGTTAGCAACAATGGGATAGCATACTTGGATACATTTGTATCACATGATGAAAAAGGGTTTAAATCCAACATACACAGGAAAAACACCTTTTCAAATGACTATTTACAATATAATATTCACCATCCCAGAAAAATGATGCACAATATTTTTAAAGGTCAATGTATTAGGGCAGTTAGAATGACGTCTAGAAAAGAAGAGATGGTAAAGGAAGTAGAATTCATTACAGAAATGTTTAAGGAGAGAAAGTACAATAGTAAAATGTTGACAGAAGTAGCACAATATGTTACAACAAGATGGGGAACCAATTATTTACCTCTATTAGGGGTTATTGACATAGGAGACAAGGAAAAAGAAGAAATTTGTATCAAGAGATATCAGAAAGCATGTATCCTCCCATACACACCATATGTTAGTAAAATCAAGGAAATTTTGGAGAAGCATTGGAAAATTTTCCAAATTGACCCACAGATTTCCAAGATATTGGGTAACAAACCCCTTATAGTATATAAGATGGCAGATAATTTAAAGAAAATTCTTGAATATGGTAAAGTGACTAACTTTGTAAGAGGTGATATAGACAGTGTGCCAACTACAAAAAGATGTGAAAACTGCAATCAATGTCGGAATATAACAAGAACACCCGGAACTGTTTTAAATAATATTAATAGGACAGTCATTAAATATGTAAGGGGTAATTGCAACACATCTTTTGTGATCTACCTGGCCAAATGTTTGACATGCTCAGCATATTATGTGGGAAAAACAGAGAGGGCATTTAAAAAGAGAATCTATGACCACACCTACTGTATTAGAAAAAAGGACAAAAACAATGCACTATATAGGCATGTAGAGAAAGAGGGAGTGGATCATATTTTCTCTTTTGGTATTTTGGAACATATCAAACCAGGTTTGGGAGGTGACAATCGGAAGGAGTTGCTAAGTTTTAAGGAAATATGGTGGCAATTATTCACTGACGCTGCCACTGAACCTGGTCTAAATGAATCTATAGCCGTCAAACCATTACTAAGAATATAAAAACATGATTATTACAAAAACATGGATCAATGTGACACATCATCTAATATTAAAGTTTTTATTGTATAACATGTCACCTGACAGCCAAACATTGAGTAATATAATATATTCATACATAATTTATTAATTTATCAATATATTTAATGCACACATTTTTTGTATCATATTTTTTGTATTATATATATATATATTATATATATTTTGCATATACTATTTTTTATAAATTATTAGGTATATTACAATTCGTTATTAGGACAATAGAATTTATCAATTATATACATTTTTTTAACAATATTTTTTAACAATGTATTTTTTAAAACTTTTAACATTTCCATTCGTCTAGAACAATACATTCATTTAT
The DNA here is from genome assembly GCF_019279795.1 of Protopterus annectens. Taxonomy (NCBI): domain Eukaryota; kingdom Metazoa; phylum Chordata; order Ceratodontiformes; family Protopteridae; genus Protopterus; species Protopterus annectens. The sequence continues at coordinate 776,992,647 of NC_056725.1, read as the reverse complement.
CAAATGAGTATATTATATCATTAAATATTATTTTAACAATATTTTAATAATTTTTTAATTACTAGTTATTTATATACACATATTAAGTCTATACATGTAAATAAATACACATTTAGAGACCTATTTTGGGTTATGAAATATTGAGATATAATTTTCACAACAACATGAATTATGTACATCAATTCCTAATATTGTTATTTATATGATTTAGGAATTCTAATTTTCAGCCTAACAAGTGTTTGTATTGAAAGATTTAAAAAAAATGGAAAAGAAAATACAGTTCGCGAACGAGTGAATATGGCTTTAATTAATGGCATGGGTTTTCGCGCCATTAAGGTTATTTAAATGGGTTTTTTAAAAAAACAGTTAGTTATGAAGAAGTCTATATGAGTAGGTGAAAGCGCTAAAATAACTTTAAATGTTCAACAACTTTTTATGTTCTATCGAGTGAAGGTCATTGTGTTTATGTGGAGTGTGTAATTGTGAGCCGTTTATTATTAAACTTCAAGTCTGCTGTTGTACACACTGCGTTTCCTCTTTAATTGTTGTAAGAGAAGATAGCGCAAGTGAGTACTGTCTTTGGTTCCTTCCTACAACTAACCATTTTCTGCAGTTATATATATATATATATATATATATATATATATATATATATATATATATAAAAGAGAGACAATTTAACACAAGGAGGCACCTTGTGTCGAGGGCAGTACCTTCAGGAAAAAAAAGGTAAGAGGTATGACTGCTTTCTGCTGCTTTCATGTACGGCTGATCTCAGTGTTGTGACTGCAGAGAGAAAGAGAAAAGTTAAAAGTAGCGTTAATTCAAATGTATGTGCCTACAGCATGTTGAAACATGTGTCTGTTGTCAAATCAAGTCCAGGTGTGACTGTGTGAAAGTACCTTCAGAGGGTTTGAAAGAGTGGTCAGTTCTGGACACAATTATCCCAACTGCAATGCTGGAGCTATAACTTTTGAGCTCATGATGCAATGACAGAAAGCAGGTGCTGTAGAAAAAGGCTGATCAAAACCTCTCCTCTATCCTACCCTTCCCTCCCTAAATGGTGTGTGTATTGGTATATTTTTCTTTTCTCTAAACTGCCAGCATCCAGAACCTGTAAGGTAAGTTTAAAAAACAAAAAAGGAGAGAGAGAAAGATAAGCAAGCAAGACTAGATCCCTAAAAAGGGAACACCTGCATGTTTTATGTATCATAGTTAAAATAAAGGAAGTTGTAAGTATTTGCATGACTGATTTCAGGTTACTAAGAATTGTTCTGGTGGAATATTTCCATTAAATAAAACTTATGATAGGAATAAATTCATAAACTTAAAAGGTATTAAAGTAAGTGGGTAACAAATGTCAGTATTTTATTATTGGAAAACCAAAGCTCTTGAAAGGGAGAAAGTCAGCATTAAAGGGGTTAGGATGCTAATAAACAACTGTTGCAACAGGTAAAAGATGTCAAGAAAGCAGTACAGACCAGTAAAAAGGGATCCCTTTTATCCTGTTTTGGCAGGTTTGGAAATAAATAAAAAAAAACTAAGGATGGCCAAAAAGCAGAGACGTCTCAAGAGGATGATAATCCTCCAGTAGCTACTGCACCCCACCCCCATATCTACCAGTACGGGTGTACAAGATTCTGCTGTTTCTCAGACCTCTGCATTTTTTAACACGAGGTCAGCATGGTACTGTTACATCTGAACTTAGTTCTCCTGTTCAACGCTCATCTTTATAACAGGCATCTGCAGTTAAAAAGATTTTTCTTTCTTCTTCCTATCATTCTCAACAAGCTTCTACCTTTCCAACAGAAGCACTCTTTCTTTGACATTCTGTGGCTCATCACAAGCATTCACATGATAAGAAAGGCGAAGAGGCTATTGCCTCTGCAGATTTTTTTTTTGGCACCTTAATAAAAATGGGGTGAATGCTGATTTGCATACTATGTCTACATGTTTTTTAACTGAAATAAAAAAAACATCCATGAAGGTTTAAGGTAAAATTTAATAAACATTACAAGCTTACTTTGACAGATTTAAACCAGATGCTTCGGGAAGTTGCTTCAAATGAAATAAGAACACAGTTACTTGAAAAGGCTAAAATAAATTTCACTTCCACAGAAAATGCACTAATAAATAAAAGGATAGTATTGTTAAATTACAAAAGTGTGTCAGGTATGCAGGCAAAATAAAGATAATGCCCCTGCAGATTATTTGAGTAATCTTAAAGCAGTGTTTGCTAAACATTTAAAAATATCAGACCCAAATGAACAAGCTAAACCAGCTATTGCAGGTGCCTTTGTGCAGGGTTTGCAAACCCTGCACAAAATCAAATGAAGCAAGTGCTTATAGACTGGCAGGAAAAATATTTAAAGTCCTTATTAAGTGCTGCAAATCACCATACTGACTATGGCAGGGTAATAAACAAAAATAAATCTTGAAGCTTTGCTGCCACTGGATCAAAAAGGACAGTATGTTAAATCAGAAATTAATGCAAAGCCAATTCTATTCTTGGTGGAACTGAAAACACTAGGTCTGTATTAAAAGTTACTTCAGACAAATACCAGTATAGGAACAAAGTAAAGTCAGTTGGTGTAACAAATGCTACTGTTACATATCCTGTTTTAAAACCTATACCCATTTCTTTAGGTCTGATTGACAAGAAAGGCATTATTTTCTTTGAGTACAACTACGCCAATTTATCTTCTGTGTGAGCTGGGTGGTACCGTTTGCTGTACACCAGATATTTCAGCAGAATCAGTGGGGAAAGTGTTACAATTCTTAGCAAAAGCTAGGACTGAAAACTGCTGCAGTAGCTACTTGCTAATTCATGGGTTAAACATACTAATAAAGCAGGTATATTAAAATCTGCAAAACCTGTAAAAATAAAATTGAATCAATAACCCTCCCTAAAATTCCATGGTATTCACTGAAATCAGAAGCAAAACATGAAATCAAACCTGTAATGCAGTCTTTGATACAAGAAATAAATAGTGCCAGCTAAAAGTCTTTGTAATACTCCTATTCTCCCTGTAAAAATAAAAAATATAATAAAATACTTATAGGTTTGAGCCAGATCTAAAGTCTTTAAACACTGCAGTATTACCAACTTTTTCTGTGGTTCCAAAACTAGCAACAATACTTAGTTAATAACCATCTACAGTGAAATATTTTTCTGTAACAGCATTCAGCATTCTTTTCTCTACCTATCCATTCTGAAAGTCAGTTTCTGTTTACTTTGACTTATAAGGGATAGTAGTATACATGGACACGGTTGCCATAAGGATGCACTTTATCTTTCATTTTTTTCTTTCTTTCCTCAAATTCTAGAAAAATATATATTTAAAGGATGTGACATTTCCAGGTAGGTCTGTGTTAGTGTAATATGTAAATGATTTACTAATAGCATCTGATTCTTTTCAGCAGTGTTAGCAGAATACCCTGCATCTTTTAACTATCCTTGCAGAAAAAGGACACAAAGTGTCAACAGAAAAAATTACAGCTATGGTTACCTCAGGTATGTTATCTTGGTCATTTAATATCTCAGAGTAGGATCTTACAGTAGCTATCCCTCACTCTAAATCATCTTTATTACTTAAAATGAAATTCAGCTGTTCTGTTCTAAATAATGCATCTTTGTTATCTATTGCTGAGAATGGTAAAGAGCATAATTGTGTGTGTGTGTGTGTGTGTGTGTGTGTGTGTGTGTGTGTGTGTGTGTGTGTGTGTGTGGCTAATTATCTGCTTTCTTCTAGAAAGGACTTAAAGGACATTCCTATCCGCAACGCCAGATCAAATTGAAGACATGTTTTTTTTGTTTTGGTTTTTTTTTTTTTTTTTTTGCTGTTAAAAATTTTCATTGAGTGCCTACTAAAAGGGCATAAATAATTTGGCAGATTATGCCACCAAGTAGGTTATAAAAGTAATAATTCTTATGTAATGCTATTGTAAAACTCTAATAATGATGTGTGATGGCCGTGCCCTGGCCCAGCAATCAAGGAGCCTCAATCCTCACCACTAACACCATAGAAGAGGGAAGGATAACAAATACACACAGTAAAGTACAATTTCCCTTAAGTGCACACAGAGATCACAGTCAGTCTGGGGCTGGTTGCTCCCCAGGTCCCCAATAAGACTCCCCACTGGCACAGATATAGAGTCCAGATCTCAGCCTAGCTGGCAAGCTAACCTCCAGTACCCTCTCTGTCCCATCAGTGCTTCGTGTCCCTGCCCAGGTAGCTGACACACCACACACACTTTGAGATAAGTATTTATACAACTTCACAGACACTCCTGGGAAAGCCTGACACAGATTCTCCAGCTGTGCCCCTTTACCCAGAGTATACGATAGTAATTTCTGCCACCACCAGCTAATACTTATCAGCTACCCAAAGGCCCTTAAAAGGGTGTCTAATTATAACTGTGCAATATTATTATCCAATTGGTAATGTGACTAATCAGTCTAAGGCTTATTAGAGTGGCCTTGTACAATAAACTCTATAAATATGCAATGTACTCTAGAGCTTACTTATCTCTACACAAACCAGCCACAGGCAAAAGTTTTTTAAAATATTTAATAATAAATAATTAAAAACACAAGACAGTACGTACTACTACACCACAGTGATATCTAAGAGTTCAGAGATCACACAGAAACTTAAAACAATACAGTAGGAAGATTCTGATATAACAGAAAAACACTTAGTCTAACTTTCTTCTAAGTTCCTAGCTATTACTACAAAAAAACATACTTCTAAGATACTACTTACATAAAGAGAGCATAATGCAGTGCTGAGAGTTGGATATCAAGATCAAAATGCTTACAGACTCTCTCTGAACAATAGTTTTAAAAATTGGTAACACATTTCTGCTGGGCCCTCCCAGAATACATAATTTTGACACCTAAGTTTTCCCAGTATACACATTACGTCATTTTGACACTTAGTCTGGAGTTCTCAGGCCAAAAGGCTACATTATTTAACAATCTAACACCTGCTAAGGAAACTACAACAATAAAAGACATTTCACATGTACACTCTAGTAATTATTCTTTAAGTTAAGACAACAGAGAGAATGTGTTCAGTTAGCATCTTCGGCATCACTATTTAGATCAAAAGATATACAAGACATACCCCAAGATTCAAGAAGCTCGGCGCAAGGACGGTTTTAGCCTTGCGCCGAGCGTCCTCACTACAGATGGTGCAGCAGCGCCATATGAATATGTATGAGGGTGCACCGCCGCACCCTCGACATGCACAGGAAACGTGTGCGAGTGCAGGGGGCATGTACAAGTGCTCTACAGAGGTGTAAACATGCCCCGACAGTTGCATAACCTACTATGCCTACTAGTAGAGCCCGCCTCTAATAGTAAGTCAGTAATTCAGTGTCCGTGGATACCGAAATGTATGCTAAGCATACAAGAGTGTCCACGAACAGTGAAATAAAATCAAAGTAGTAAACACACAAGCACATAGTGGAATGTTGAGCCCTGTCCCTAGAACTTTCACAATTAGATTCCCCGTGTCCCTATTATACATTTGAATTGCTGCAATATCGAAGGTGTAAGCAAAGCGCAGCATGTTTGCGCATCGCTGCCCTCCGCCGAGCATAGCTTACACATCAAATTCATTCAAATAGAGAAAAACATGCAGAATCAATGTAAATGTCAATAGTGTAGTGTTTAGAGCATCCGCCTAATGAACAGGCATTCACAGTTCGAGCCCAACAATAGCACATATCATTTTCCATGTGGAATGAATGTCATTTTGCTGTAAAACCGACATAAGAGTATCGCATGAGATATTTAACTAAATATCATTCAATCAAAGTGGCACTGTCATAATGAATAAGGCACTAGTAAGCAGGTGTAAGCACAAATAAGCAGCAGTAAACATATATAAGTACCAGTAAGCAAGTCTGAGTGTGCTTGCATGGGTCTAAGCAGTGCCCAGCATAGGAAATGTATATAAGTATGTACAGATATATATATATATATATATATATATATATATATATATATATATATATATATATATATATATATATATATATATATATGAAGAAAGAATGACGTAACAATAAAGCATACAAAAGGAATGAGAAGGGAATCAACAGCAACCCCAGTATTATATAGCGCTGTCAGCGTATGTCATATCAAGCTAGGCAGGAGTGAGCAAAGCACTGCTACTCACACCACAGGCAGGATATTACCAGTGGGAGTAATATTGTTGATCTGCTAAGTCTGCTTTACACACAGAGTATAGTCCCTGGAGGGACTACCCAAAAAAATTGATAGGCTATTTGGCCATCCAACCATTACACAAGCAAGGGGAGGTATGTTCAAGGACTAAATGGTGGGAGAGCCTGAGAATACATGGGTTGGGACAACATACATGTAGGGCCCCTAACGCTCGGGAGAGGGCAATGTGTGGAGGTGTGTCATGGCTGCGATAGCAACTGGACAATGGATGGTATGCATGTATGTTGAACTCGGGTGGGGTGGAGGAACTATGGGTATGAAATTATGGATCCAGGCATGCCAGGGTTGGATGGGCTGGTTCTAATTGGACTGCCCATGGAGGTCAGCGAGTTTGTTATAAGTATATATGCATACACACATGCAGACATCTATATGTAGAAGTACATTCTCTGTAACACATTCATTCCATTTGCAGACATAAATAACATGAATGTGCCCTTACAAACCTCGACAGTAGATAGAATAATAGGTTGTGCATAAGAGGGAAGGGACAAAACTGCTAAAATGCAGAAGTGTGTACAATGTCCGAAGTCAGTGCTGTGCTGAAAAAAATCAAATGTGAGGACTTTCCCACACATGGAATCATTCCTGTGATCTGCCTGCTATGGCAATGCCAATTACTAAACCGGTCTATTTGTAAAAGAAATACACCAAACACATACATAATTAGGCTCTCATGTGTAACGTGTGCATTACCACATAGTCATACTTATTAATTTATTGTAGTGTCATGTTAATGGGAGTAAGGATGTAATGAAGTATAGAGTCTAATCTTGACATAAAGACATGCGTGTCCCATGTGGGACAACCCAAAAATTGTGAATAGTGTCCTTTTGGTCGCTCATGTCACCAATGTTTGTGGACTAAAAGTTTGGGAGTTCTGAGGATACGTGGAGTGAGTCAACCGATGGGATGGGTCTACAGGAGTAGGGAGTGGCCAATGTGTAGTGGTGTGGATACACCGCAAATCCAACTGGAGAATGGATGACTGCAGTGTTAGGGAGGCATTGGGGTGGGTGTTTGGGGAACCAGGAGCCATGGGTATATGGGTATATATGCAAATGAAGCAGCACAGCAATAGTGTATTGGTTAGAGCAACCGCCTAACGAACAGACATTCCCGTTCCGAATCCCACTGCATCACATACCATTTACCATCAGTAATCTGTACATGAACATATTGTGACATCTGTCCACTGTATAACCTGCAAAATAACAATTAAAAGTGAACTGGAGCGAAGTGTCAGTGTCATAATGAATAAGGCACTAGTAAGCAGGTTTAAGCATATATAAACACCAGTAAGCGTGTGTAAGTGCATTTGCATGGGTATGCATTGCTTTACAGACACACACACACACACATATATATATATATATATATATATATATATATATATATATATATATATATATATATATATATATATATATATATATATATATATATATATATATATATATATATATATATATATATATATATATATATATATATATATATATATATATATATATATATATATATATATATATATATATATATATATATATATATATATATATATATATATATATATATATATATATATATATATACATATATATGTGTGTGTGTGTGTGTGTGTGTGTGCGTAGATATACACAGATATACAGCTATGATAGGAAACAGCACACAAGAATGACATATGTTCACAGGCTATGCCAATGGAAGTGAGGGGCCCAAGCAAGAAACATGAAACACGTAGCATGACCTTCCACCCCCCAGCCAGACATGGGAAACATACACACAAACCCGCAAACAATGTAAATAGTCCACTGCTCCCCAGACCACAGGCAGGATACAACAGAAGGGGTACACAGTGCACCCATGAAATCTAATCTTGGAACACAGACAGGAGCGTCCCTTGCGGGACACCCCAAAAATTGACAAGACCAAAAGAAGGTGATACACTGAACATTCTGGCTGGGGTGTATACATACCCAGAATACAAGGGTGGGAAAGCCTGATGACCCATGGGTCGAGACAATTGTATGACATGGGTCCCATGAAGTGGAGAGTGGGCAGCGTGTAGTGGTGTGTTCAGAACCGACCAGGACCCAGAGTAAGGATGGGTGCTGTAGAGGAGGTGCAGGTGGGGGAACTATGGGTAGCTACTTATGGGTCTAGGTGTGCAGGTGTTGGCTGATGTGGGCCTATATGGACAGCCCCAGGGATGTAAGCAAATGTGTTCATTGGGCAGAGGCATCACCCAATGAGCAGCCACACCCACTACGAGTCCCACTGCAGCAAAGTGTAATCTATATGGCAAGGAACAGAATAACCAGATGTAGATGTATATATGTAGAGGTATGTGTGTGTATATCTACCCATAGCGACATAGAGATAAGCCTCTCCCTCTCCATAGTACAAATGTATACATACAGAGACAGAATACATATACATACCCACATATAGATATATACATATGCAGACACCCATAGACCCATATGTTGTTATATATATATATATATATATATATATATATATATATATATATATATATGTATGCATATATATATATATATATATATATATATATATATATATATATATATATATATATATATATATATATATATATATGTGACTGTAAATATACACATGTATATAGCTAGGATATGATACAGCAGTTACGAATTACATATGTTCACAGGCCATGCATATGGGGTGAGGGGTCCAATAAACAAACATGTAACACGTAGCATCAACCCCCCCACCCCCCCAGCTAGGCCAGTGAGACATACAGACACACAATAAAAGTAAACACACCACTGCTTCCCAGACCACCGGCAGGATACTACCAGTGGGAGAGACCTGCCAGGTCTAATCTTGAAACATAGACATCAATGTCCCTTGTGGGACACCCAAAATTAATGATCATCAGAGTCAGTCCCAGTAATGATTCATCAAACCAGGCTGTAGATGTACATGGACCAGTAGGTTGTGCAAGCCTGATAACCCATGGGTCGACACAACGTATGACATGTGTCCCGACACGCGGAGAGTGGGCAGTGTGTAGTGGTGTGTTTATACCCCACCTGCACCCACAGTAAGGATGAGTGCTGTAGAGGAGGGTCAGGTCGGGGAACTATGGGTATGCAATTATGGGCCTAGGCATGCAGGTGTTGGCTGGCGCAGTCATATTAGGACTGCCCCAGGGATGTAAGTAATATTCCAAAATGGGCATAGCTGATGCCCATACCTCTCAACCCCTAAGAGCAAATCCACTGGACAGGACATAAACCATTGGGGAACAAATAGGGACCATACCTCTGAACTGTCCCTGATTTCCAGGGACGTCCCTGATTTTGACTCAAATTCTAACTCTGTCCCACTTAATCCCTCCTAAAACTAGTGACTTTTGGAGGAAAGGTGGTGAATTACACGTAATGAATAATGACAACAATTAAGAGTTATAAACATCATTTACCTCAGAAAATGTGTATGAATTCATATGCTCTGAGTCTGTCAATGTGTCAGGTTAATAGCACTAATAATTTAAATGTGTCCCTGATGTTGTTATGACGTGTCCCTGATTCAGTTGATATTTGTCCCCAATCGTTTGAGAGGTCTGATAGGGACAGAAAGCACATATTCCACTTACAACCTTAGAAAGATGATAGAATATTAGGTATGCAGTAGCATGACTCGGCTGAAGGATGTGGGTTCCAAAACCCAATTACTTGTTTGTATTGAAGAGTGTCAGTTCCCATGTATTAGCCAGACAGGTGCAGATTGTAAGAGGAACACACCAATAATATGAATCAAACTCTGGACAGGCCGCAGATTCCATACAGTCGAACGGCATGCTTTGCCTAATGGGCAGCCATTCCCGATACTGTAGGCATGTAATCCGATGTAATAGGCATCACAAGGTAATATCATAGTCCTCACTCCCACCCAGGGGTGTGAGTGTCAGATGCAAACACCAAATGCAGTGCATTTGCAAGTGCAGGAGCAAGCGGGTGTAAGCCTGTTTGGCCGCCAGTATGCGAGTATTACACTGGTGAAGCAATGTAGAGGCTAACTGAGTGTAAGAAACTGTAACCGGAGGTTAGCATTGCTTAGCTCCACGCAAACCCATGCACACCTGCTCACAACTGCTTTAATGTGCCTTAATCACTCTGTATCCAATGGCCTTGTTCTGCCCAGCAACAAAATAAATGGCCTCTGCAAGGCTCGAAACCAGGACCCTGCACACACAGCTAATGTGATTTACCACTAAGCCATGGCAGATATACAGACATCGGATGTTATCACAAACATATCATCCAGCACAGTCATTCAACAGTATAGGAAATGTATTCCATCATGTAGATGTATGTGTGTGTGTTTATGTCCAGATATAGATACATACATATATATAGATATATCAAGAACATCCCATGTGACAACAAAGCATTACAAAGGAATGAAAAGGGAAACACCAGCAATGCCTGTATTATGTAGTGGTGTTGTCCTATGTAATATCAAGACTCCCTCAGACAGACATGTGTCATTAATACATGCAAACATTTGTACATTGGCCAAATACATCACTCTGTGCATTTTATTTACATTAACACAACAGTTCCTGTCCAATCATTATGTGAGAACAGTACTCTTGCAAGGTGCTGTGTGCAACATCATCATCATGAAAAAGGTAAATGGGGTAACCATAGAGGGACTGGTAGTGTTGTGTGTACAATGGGGTCATCTGCATCACGTGTACCTGGAACCTTTAGGAGTCATGTGCATACCAGGATCGTGTGCCTGAGAGACAGGGGTGAGGACAACTGGAGTATGTTGTGATGCATATTAAAAGGGTTACATGTGTCCAGTGGACACGTGTGTGAAATGGACAGCTATGTATGGGGCAAATGTTGTTCTAGGAACTGATTGGCCTTTTGTTTCCATAGGGTGAGAGTGGGATGTGGGGGAAGGAGAGTAGGTATGCTCGTGGAGGATAGGTTGGGTAGGATGACAGACAAGACAGCATACAGGGTCAGTATATGACACATGTGGGGATACACCTTGGATGGGGAGGGGTGTTCGGCAGTCACAAGCCCATGAGCCCCCAGATGGAAACAGTGGGATGGAGGTCCCCAGCCATGGGCAGCCACCACTGCACCAAAACAGCCGCAAAGGTGGCAGTGCTGGGGCTGTCTAGGAGGGCAGGCTCACCCTGTAAATGTGACACTCTGCCCTCGAGCTGGTGTATCTGGCCTCAAAACCCCTTATTGAGCCCCCTATGCACCACATCTGGGACTGTACGACAGCAGACAAGTTCCTGTCTGGACCTGCTCCCAGGGGGGACAAGCCCCATCCTCAGTGGCAGTTCCACCAGAAGGTGGTGCAGAGCCAACAGAGGTGGAGGTCCAAGGCTGGGCCCCAGATGTGCTGGTGCCCAGTGCCATGGCCAGCTGAAGTGGGACAGGAGGTTCTGCCGGGACCTCCAAACCCATACAGCCTATGGTGTTGCAGTTTTAACACAGATATGGCTTAGTAATAGTCAACAGCATTCAGGATTACTTATAACAGCATGCATAGATATGACCATCAACCCAACACAACAGATGGTATACATTTGCAGAGGGAGCACAACACATGCATATATACTGCATGACATCTGTACAAAGTGTAGAAGACTTGTGACTGCAGCTATGAACAGTGGCCCATTATTGGCATGTCACTGAGAACCCCAGACAGTGACTGTCATACCACTGTTTCATGTGACATATGTCCAATCAGGGATGCGATGGCAGTAACTCTCATCACTATCACCATGTACTGACTGCAATCCTCACACTATGCTCCTGCAGTTCACAGATGTGTGTTCAGTGAGTAACACAGGAAACAAATGGTTCCACACACTGACCAGTCCACAGATGGCCCTACAGATGGGGGTTCCCTCACAAACAGAGCACTGTCTTGTCAGTTTTAAAACATGCAGAATAGCCATTACCACACACAACTTGTTAAACTGGCAGTAGTCTCAATGAAGCATAGCTACACTTACATGCTGTAGTCATGTCTGGCACATCACCCTCCTGTCTTTAGGCTATTTTCCACTGTGTATGTTGTTTGAGGAACATCCAGATATCATCTGTGATGCCGTTTACCAAACACCAGATCCAGGTTCCACTCACAGCGACTGTCATGGGCAAACACCAACATGATGTTCCTAGATATTGTACTGTGTTTCCATGCGATTGGCTATGGGAACATCATCACAGCTGTTCCACATGCAATCAGCTAGAGGAGGACTGCAATAGGTGCAGAGGCCATCACCTGATCATGACCATCACTTACAAAACACAAGCTGCTGCTGAGCAGGTGTACAACTCCACATCCACCAGAGAGTGTGTGGGAGGGACAGACAGAGGCAAAGTACATCAGAGAAGGGCTTGGAGACTAAAACCTAAGCATCATCTGTCACACACCTACCAGTACAGGGGTTCAACCCCCTGACTGACTAGTCATTACTATTACAAGTGCATGCAGTTACTCCATGTGCCACAAAGCTGACATGTTGGTGTGCTGTAAGAACATATATGTGTGCTGGTGAGCGACATCTGCAACAGAGATATAGTAGACATACATTAGGTGTAGCACACATGGCTGTCCACATGAACGGATGTCATTGTCAACACAACCACACTCTCTAATGGACTCACATTGACACACTTTGCCAGGCCCACAAATACACTTCCTAACTACTTAGTTTGCCACACTGCAGTAATGCACAGGTACTACATGCACCACAGGGGATATCCGGAGGTTCTATGGGCTAGGGCATGTGAACATGTCTGACATCAGTCGGTATGCCAATGGGAGTTATACTGGGTGTGACTGTGGTTGGGAGCATTATACCCCACATGCAGACACAAGGTGCCAGTACTGACATGCATGTGTGCATTGCTTCATGGGTGTGTAGTGGTTGGCTGTGCAAGATGGCTGTACAAGGCTGGGTGAGGGTAATCCTTGGCATCATGCCACCCAACAATGGTGTGCAGTGTGGTACAGGGGTGTAGTGTCTGCAATGTCCCACACAGATGGGTATTGTATGAACTGTCCTGACATCCTGGTTACCATTGTGTATGGCCATTGCTTTGCAATGCATGCCATGTCTGTGTTTGATAGTCCTTGACATGGACATTGCCTGGGATGTGCATGTCCCACAATAATGTACAGTGACATGTACAAGTGTACCTGGTTTGGCTGGCACATGTTGTGTACACAGACTGTTATCCTCAGATATGCCAATACTGGCCTGGTGTGGCAGGACCTGCTTATAGACAGCAGGTTGACCCTGCACCTGCATTGATAGCATGATACAGGTATTCCCTGGTGTCAGTGGCATCAGTCCATACAGGGCACATGTGTAAGGCATTGTATGGCCTCTGTGGATCACATTTGATGGCACCACATATGTTGCAGGCATCCAGTGGGGAACATAGTGAAGGCACATTGTCTGCAATTATGTGCCTATTGTACTGCTGTACAGGGTGCCATGCCCTCTGCAGCCCACTGCAATCACACCATGCCTACTATCTGTCATCAATGTGCAGGGTACTAGCAACATAGCGGGATATTCTAGGCAAGTGTGTTTGTGTATGACACATGGGTTCAGAATGTATTCTGGGTAATAGTAGGGTTGCATACTTTGTTCACCAGGCCTTTTGCCAGATGTAGGGGTATGGCTTGCCAACACAGTCCCTTGGCTGATTGACATCTGTACTCCTCGTGAGGTGGACATTGTGACATATAATATGGACACCATATAGGAAAACTACAAAATCCACTCCCCAACATGTCCAGTGGTTAGACACTCACAGCCACCTCCACACAGGCTCTGACTGTCAAACACACACACACACCTGCCATGTCTTGGAATAGAACCCCTACCTAACTAGTTTATCACACTACAGCATTACGCAGTTACAGCATGTGCTATGGAGATTACTGGGTTACAGCAGTCCCAGAGGTGTATTACTAGGTGGGTGACATCAGCAGGATTGCCAAAGGTGGTTATGTGAATTGTAAAGAGTGTGCATACTCTAAAAAGCATTGTTCCTTTCTCAGGCAGACACACACACACACACAGTTGGCCTGTCTTGGAATAGAACCCCTACCTAACTAGTTTATCACACTACAGCAATATGCAGTTACAGCACACGCTATGGAGAATACTGGGTTACAGCAGTCCCAGAGGTGTATTTCTAGGTGGGTGACATCAGCAGGATTGCCAAAGGTGAGTATGTGAATTGTAAAGAGTGTGCATACTCTAAAAGCATTGTTTCTTTCTCAGGCAGGCACACACACACACACACAGTTGGCCTGTCTGGGATTAGAACACCTACCAAACTAGTTTAACACACTACAGCATTACACAGTTACAGCACACGCCATGGAGATTACTGGGTTACAGCAGTCCCAGAGGTGTATTCATAGGTGGGTGACATCAGCAGGATTGCCAAAGAAGGGCATTTCAAGTGTACTGTGAGTTGTACATGTCTGTTACCTGCATGTACCAGCTGCTTACTGTCACAAAAACACATTTACACCTGCTTAAAAGTGTCTTATGCAGTCCTAATTGACAGTATCAACAAGGCTTGCAGGTCTTGAACCCTGGACCATGCACACTGAGGTCACTGGATGTACCACTAAGCCATCTGGGTTGTATACATGTTGCATGGAGTTTATAATGCACATCTTACTACAGGTATTCCACAGTACTGAAAACAAATGGGACAGTCACTTTGTGTACATATGTACAGTACCCTTGAATGTACTGTACTCTGTGAAACAACAAAGACAAGTCTACATCTGTACAACTGTCATAACTACATATATATATATATATATATATATATATATATATATATATATACACACACACATATATATATATATATATATATATATATATATATATATATATATATATATACACACACACACACACACACACACACACACACACACACACACACACACACACACACATGTCTGAACACCCTTTGTGACACAGAAGGGTTCCAAAGGAACTGATGTGTACACAAAACAGAGGCATCTCTTGTGTTATAACATTTAAATCTTAAGCAGTTCACCAGAGAAGGGATGGTTGTTGTGTATGTGGAGTTTGGGGTGGGGAATGATGGCTAATGTAATCTACCCTGGGGATTGTGGAGTTAGGGTGGGGGAATGATGGGTATGGACTTACACCCCAGTGACCACTTCTGTGTCACTGCTCGACAGTGGCACAGGAAAATAACATACCCAACTGTAGTCATGCTTGACTGTGTATTCTTTACCATTCCTAACTATGTAATACTTTGTAGACACCAGTCACCACAGATGGCTACCATGGTGTGCTAAAAGACATTACACATGTGTATGCCTGGCTACAGGGTAGTCACACACACAAACACACACACTTGCCAGTATTGTGCATACACATCTTGCCTATGTAAAGGTAACTAGTACAGTGGTATGCAGTTGGGGTATGTGCCACAGAACACATACAATTACACTTACTCTGATTCCACTTCTGAGCTGGGTGACATCACAGGACTGATTACTTGCAGTGGGGAGGGGGGGAAAGAGAGGTTTAGCAGTTGACAAGGATAAAGGCCAGTGCAAAAGGTGGTATCTCTTTGGAATGCAGCAAAACCCACTGTCATGACAGGATGCAGACACAAATACACACACACAACCACACTCAGCCATTTGCTGACACACACACTCAGGCATTTGCTGAGACACACACACACAGGCATTTGCTGTCACACACAAACACAGTTGCCAGTGGTGGGATCAGAACTCCTGCCTATCTACAGATCACTATTACAGTACTACACAGTTACGAGATGCACCACAGAGATTACACATTCCAAGGCAGTCAGAATGCCCTTCTAAGATTGAGGACAACAACAGGGAGACTGACAGTCATGAAGTACATAGCTGTAAACCTGTGTGTTTAAAGTAGGTGTCCATTACAACCTGTATGCACAAACAAGACACATCATCTGCAGGTAGGCCTGAGAGGTATAGTTGTAGCACAACAGGAACCTGAACTGGAGTATGCCCATCTGTGGAATGGACAACTACTATCACTATACAGGGTTACAGTGGGCATGCTCATACACTTAGTAGCACAGGGCCATTTGGGATGCACTATGACTACAACTACACAAGGTTATACTGGGCATGCTCATACACTTAGTAACAAAGGGCTTGTTGGATGCACTGACTCAAATTACACAAGGTGGCAGTGGGTACACTCATACACTTAGTAGCACAGGGCTGTTTGGGATGCACTCGATTCTAAGCACAGAAGGCCACAGTGTGCATGCTCATACACTTACATGTACAGAACACATTGTAATGGACTCCTATTGTAAACACACAGGTTTACAGCTATGTACATCTTACCTGTCAGTATATATGCACATCATACTGGTTTACTACCTGATACCTGTATGTGGCCCGTAAATGATATATCTGTGTCTGTGCTGTGTGATACACATGCATACATGTACATGAAGTACTGACATATATATGTTAAGTATACACATTCATGCATGTGTGGACGTGACAGACAATAGGTTACCTGGGACACACAGGCAGATGCTACCTACAGCATGTGTCACACACCTTGCTGCCCTGAAAGGCATACATTGATAGCAGGTTGTGGACAGTGGCATTATACGTGGAACAGTGGCATGTGCAAGCATAATGTGTGAGCCACATTGTGTAATGGTACTGAGGTGCAGGTGTCAAGATGACCTCTCCCGGCTGTGTTAGTAGTTGTCATTATTAGCAGGACTGCTACCCTAAGTATATCTCACATTGGTCATATACACAATTTCTGCTGCTGTCCATCACCTTACATGAGGCATTTGCTACCAAGCACATTACTGCCACTCACAGTGATGTCATGGTATGAGTGGCAACTGCTAGACCAAAACAATGAGCCAATGTCCTGCTGTTATTATGAGGTTGTCCAGTGTCTGTCATTCTGGGCTGTCATGACTGAATGACAAGCCTTCAACACAGAGCACATGCATCCATGTTTCACATGTGTGTGGATAATACCTAGGTCGCATTTACCCATATAGCCGCATTCCAAGGCAAATGTCCTACACCCAGAAGTAACACCCTGACACCTACAAGACAATTGCATTGGATGCTTATGCTAACCAGTGCTAGATGTGTGGCTTTAGTAATCCATTTGCTCAATGTAGAACCTACAATGGGGAATACTGACATCTGTGCAGTGAGGAACACCTGGCTGAAGGCTCTGTAGTGCACAATTGCACTACCACCATATAACTCAGATCCAGACATGTGGGCCATAACAGTGGTATGGACCATTCCAGGTGGTGGTGTCCACATATTCATAAAGGCTACTCACATGTAAAGACCACTACTCTGACATAACTCATCACAGATGAGTCAGGTACAGGTGACAGTGGCAAATGCTGCATTCTAGGTTGTATCCTCATATACATCCACCACCTTGTCCCCAGACTACCAACACACATCCATATGTGGTATGACATAGTATGGTAGACCACCAGATAACCCTCGATTGGTGGACTGTACCTAGGCCTACATCAACTGTGCAAAGTACCCATGTACAGACACAGCTGCATAATGTGTTATGCAATGCAATAATACCACTGTTTGTAACCAGCTCAGTTGTACACATACCAGGGTCCCTCAGATGTTGTCAGCATTAACACAGTTGACTGTTGCTGTACACCAGTAAACAACACCCTCATGGTTGGATATGACCTAACTGTACCTGCCCTGGATATGTACATCCCACACTCATACAACATAAATGACATTACCATAGCTTTCATTATCCTTTCTACATACAGGTGGCTACAGTCATTACACACATGCACATGGCAGATAGCATGCTAACAGTACATAAGGTTTGATATCTATGTTAACAGAGGTAATATTCCCTCTCTACTGGTCACCCATGACACCTATCATATCATACAACACCCCATGTGGCATGTATGTCATTAGACATGTCCACCTAATGCAATGCCTACAAACATACCCAAATAACAGGATCATAGGACCTACACAAGGCCTGTATTGACAGACTCAGGGAAATCCAGCTCTGCTCTGTATGTTCCTGAGTAGTCACAGGTGATATGTTCATGACATGTACAGCCATGTGTGGCCACAGCTCCTACATATACCCCATGTCAACAATTGCAAGCCATGCATGCTGTGTGCTGTCTGGACATTAGCCTTAGTACCACAATAGCCAGTACATGCTGGGGTGAGATGTTTACAAGCCACAGACCTCGCACATGCTTGAATGAGTGTACTGCCTAGCTCTAACAGAGCACATTGCTGGCACTCTTCCAGTAAACATGAGGTGTGTGTGGCAAATATGATGTGCTCACTGTTGACCATTACAGTGCCCTGGCTTCACCATGGCACTGTCAAGTAACAGTTTGTAGGAGCATGACATGGAATAATGCTGTGTGTGTCTTGCTGATATGTGCTGTTGTCATATATGTACACTTGGCTACTCGGTGAAGGTGGTGGTGTCCTACCAGTACATGAATACAACATCCATTATGGTGTAATGCTCAGCTATGTTTCACACATGGCATGGGGAAGGTGTGGAATGTATCCTCTTGACCTGCTAGTGCACTTACTGATGTAGACCGCATATGTGTACATGTATTGATGTTTGTGTAGATTCCATGTGTGTGCAGTGTCTGATGTCTGAAGGTGACTGTTGTCTTAGTACATCATGCTGTTGCAATACAGCCTCAACATTGCCAACTGTATATGGTGATATGCTCTAAGTACAGTAAGCTGTACATGAGGTATGGACAGATGTTTGGACATGACTACTAAGTGGTGGGGCTTCTTTGCAGATGAATGATTACTGAGGACAGCTCACTGGTGTGTTACAACCATTCCTACAATAACCTGTGTAACTGCTAAGGTCAGGTTTTGTTAATTGAAGTGGAAGACAGACAATGTAGAATGCAGTAAGGGTGACACTGAAGGCAAACCTCATGACACCTGTAACAGTAATACCTCCCTGTGCATATATTGTGCATATATCAGCACAGTTGGCAAAGGAAAGAGTCAGTAAGCTTTGTAGTGAATGCGATAGTGCTGTACTTCTGTAATACCTATCATGAGATAGGCAGGTGTTTGATTCACAGTACTGGCACATGTGGGTGTGTGTGTGTCCATATATGTCACGTATGGTTGGGAATACATCCCACATGTTTTCACTCTCCTGAACACTGTTGTTGACACCAGTACAGAGTGAAGTGTAGAAAGAAAGGCATAGGCAGGTGGTTGAACCTCACACATGTAAAGTGTCTGTATGTGTGTGACATAGGTGTATATCTTTGTGAATGCCACAGTGTGTGTGTGTGTGTGTGTGTGTGTGTGTGTGTATGGCTGTCCAGTCCCTGGAGTGAGGCTGTATTTTACCATAGTGAAATGTTAATGCCCCCCCATCCACTCAATGCAATCTAGCATCCCTGTTGATATCATCAATCGTAGATGGGCATTCTAACCGCCTGTTAACATGTACACCCTGGGGTGTGACCTGTTGTTACATAGCCTACTGATGGACCCCCCCCCACATACACTCACTGCACTGTAGTATCCCTGTCAATGTCCTCGATCTTAGGCCATTCCAACTACCTGTACATGTGTAATCTCTGTGGCGCATCTTGTAATTGCATAGTACTATAATGATGATATGCACATAGGCAGGGTTCTCATCCAAACACTGGCAACTGTGTGTGTGTGTGTGTGTGTGTGTGTGTGTGTGTGTGTGTGTGTGTGTGGGTGTGTCTGTGTTTGCATGCTGTCATGGCAGTGGGTATTACTGCTTCCCAATGAGAAGCCACTATTTCCACTGGCCTTTACCCTTGTCATCCGCCATACCACTCTTTTACCTCCTACCCGCTCCAGGTAACTATACCTGTGATGTCACCCACTATGGATGTGATGGCTCTGAACACAGTAGCTTACTACACAGCTATCATGCTCTTGGATCATTAGAACAGTAAACATAATTGAAACATGGGAGAATATAACTGTGATGTGGAAGCTACAAAGTGCATGCAGGTATTGTCATACTGACCTGTGGGTAGTCAACATGTACATATGGGACACTAACCGCAAACACCGACATCCCCGGCACATGCAACTACACCTGAAAGAGGAAGGCAGAACGTCAAGATCAACATGCTGTTAGTGTTGTTACACATGATACATACTGTCAAATGTACAAAATGCATTCTAAAACTGTAATACATGGTATGTCTGCTGCCTGTCAACACTACTCAACAATATTAATCTACAATTGTCTACCTAGTATGTTCACCCTGTGCATCAGACCATATGAGCATGTCCCTGCACCGATGGTGTGGATGACAGGGATGCGGCACAGGCATCATCATATGCACAGGGTGATAATGTTTGCCAGAGGCCTAGGCTGCACCATTGGATGACATCATGTGTGTGTGTTAGGGCCTGTGATATCATTGGGCATGTGTGGATGTTATGCATGTGTGTTGAGGTGCCCTACATTTGTTTCTGGTGTGTGTGTGTGTGTGTGTGTGTGTGTGTGTGTGTGTGTGTGTGTGTGTATGCATGCACACAGGTCTGGCATGTGGCTGGCCTACACAGGGGTATTATTGACAGCTGCAGACTGTACAAGGCAGGTTTCACAGTTCACGGTGTCTGGCCATGGCCACGTGACCTGCGCCTGCCAGGGTTGCACGGGCACTACCAGGCAGAGGTCCAGATTGGGTACTGTCTGATGACACATGTCCACTGGAATCATGTCCCTGTTGGGACCATCCAGGACCACGTGCATGTGGCCTGCTGTGTCCTGGTGTGGACTGCACAGCACCAGCTGCACTGCTGCTGCTACTGCCACTATGGGAGCGGGCATGTGCAGTAGCATGTTCACGTAGACCTTCAACAGGTGATGTAGCTGACCTATGTCCACGTGCCCGATGCCTCACTCCCACCAGATGTTCCAGCACAGACATTCCACACTCGAGGATTGACATGCCACAGTCAAGGACTCCCACCATGTCACCCAATCGTCTATCCAAAACATCTGCAAGATGATGGTGAGCATTTGCAAGTGCCTGGATGTTGTCAGTTAATGAATGGACAGCAGCCCTCTGAAGCCTCAGACCTTCTCTGTTGTGCCATTCAGCACATGCCTGTGCCTCCATTACAGCCCAAAACATGTGTCTGGTGACTCCAGCTGATGTGCTTTGTCTCGCAGGGGCATGTTGGCCAGTGGTCCTCCTACGAGCAGCGCTGGGCACATGCCTGTGTGGGACATCACCAGTCAGTTGACTGGGATCATGGTGTGCAGGCACACCTTCCATAGTCTCCACACTTCCCTGTTCCATGCTACCACCTGCCAACTGTCCTTCCTCTATGGCCAGTGGTGATGGGGTATGTGTAGGCAGGGGAACTGTGTGCGAGGATGAGGGGATACAGGTGGAATGGCAACCAATGGCACAGATTCAGCCCCTGACAACCCTGCCTGTGCCTCAATCATACTATCATCATCACTGCTAGAGTCTGTGGGGACACTAACATCAGGTGGACCGCAGGAGGGCAATGCACCTACATCAACACCTGTGAGGGGAAGACAAGAACTGTACATTACAAGTTATACCAGACACACACACAGACACACACACAGACACACACACAGACACACACACACTACATGCAGGTGATATGGCAGATGGCATTCAGCTTAGACAATTATAGTTTCAGCTTAGACAATTATAGTGGTAGTTATCATACATCCCTGAGTTGCACACAACAGCATGCATGTGTTATAGCAGATGGCATGCACCTTACACAATTATAGTGGTGGTTAGCATACATACCTGTATTGCACCATTTGTGTTAGTAGCCTATGCCCCATACCTGCAACACAATGCATGCACTTTGCACCATTGCACCGCACTGCCATGGTGTGTGCAACATACACCACATGTTAACAGACCATCGCTGACCTTTGTACATCTGCCACTGATGCTTTGTGTTGGCCACCCCTATGTGTGAGGACATGAGCAGAAGGGTATGTCGACTGCATACTATGTTTGCCTGAGCCCTAGCTTGCATATCTCCCCAAAGCAGTGCATGTCTGTTCAACATTATTCCGCCTACCCCTGAGCTGAGTCTAGACATTGTGCATGTGGCTGTACACACATGTTTGACATGGCTGTCCCTACTTTGCAATGGTGCCACAGACCAGCACAGGTTTACAGTACACCGGCCTGCTGTGTGGCATATGACCTTGCCAATCACATGTAGTATGACATGTCTTCTGCTGATGTGTTGAATGACATGCATACATGTGTAACACAATGGTGTCCTTTCCAATCTACAGTACGGTAATGGTGTCCCAATGCAGGGACATGTTATACTAACATGGGCCTTCAGCTGATGCAATGTTGTCTGTCCACCCTACAAATATGCAGTGACATACTGCACATTGAGCTGATGTGCATAGCCATTGCAGGGCATCATGTGGCTTCACAATTGCTATACAGTGTGAGCTACTGACACAGTTCATAGCCATGACTATGTTCACATACAATACATATCTAATGTGGAATGTGACCCACATCACTGAGGTGTATACACACTAAACCCTAATGTGGAATGTGTGACACAGGTCACAGAAGGGTATACGGATGACACCCCTGCACATCTGCAACCATATTACTGATGCCTGGCAACTATGCCCACACATGGCTAACTTAGCAGTACTCTATGTCCCACATGCCATCTGTGTACCTCACACACATGAGGAGCAGGCATGACAGTGATGTCTGACACCAGCAAGGTGAATGTACTGTATCTGTGGCCTGATGTGGTTGTATGTGTATGTTGTGCAACACATGTATGTATTTGGATACTGTATAGGTGAATGCTTTCATGTCATGACACACTCAAGATGTTCAAGACATGTTATGTGGTGGTTTCATGTTATGCCTACACAAGCTGTGCACAGGCCTGTATGATGTTTAGTGTTTCACATCTGCAATATCACCATTACACAAAGGCCATAGTTGTATTGTGTCGAGCCAATGTACAACAGGGTGTACACACATGTACATCACTTCTACTGTGTGTGTTGCTTCATGTCTCTGGCCATCCTCCATGGCCATGTGTACACATGTTCTGTCCAATGGTTGTGATGGCCATCTTATTTCACATGTCAGTGTTATCCCATATGACATACACCCATAGATGTCATATGCTCCACTGAGGACAGGGTTATGCAGACAAAGGGTGGTATGTATGGGATGTGAGACATGTTTTGCAGGATAGTTGAGCAGTGTTGCAGTCAGCCCACTACATGTCATGGACATGTCAGATAGCACATGACATTGTGTGACATTCATAGCAAGGGTATAATCCACAAGGGTGTATCCTGTGGGCGGTCATACTCCAGCTCCAACACATTTAGAGTGTGTGCACACATATGCTCTCTGTACAGTACTGTTCATATTCCCAACATGTGTAATGCTGATATGTAGTACCTGTCCCTACAGTGAAACACACCTCCACCATTGTATTCACTGTTGTCCACACATCTGGCAATGACAGTTTGGAAGGTTTAGTGTAGGTGTTTCATATAGTCTTCAATTGTTTCACATGGGTAACCACTGTGATGCATTGCAGGTCTGACCAGTGTCTATTAACAGGACCACCATACATTATGTGTACATGTGTTATGGCAGATAGCATGCAATTAATATGATCTGTGCATTATCAAGCCTGGTAAATAATAACAATCTCACCTGACACAGGCTGCTGTCACTGCAAAATGCCAGAGGTACCTAAACAGGAGTGTCACAGCAGTAAGATCATTATCCACACCTGTGTGATAGCTACAGGGTGCAATGTCCATGTTAGCACATAAGCCAGTACAATACACTATACTATGGAGTATGCACATCTGTGCATACATAGAGTAGCAGACTATAGTATGTGGCATGTGTGCATACATGCCTTGCATATGATGTTACATTACATATTGTACAGTAACACATGTAACTATGTGAAATATAGTTGTGTTATATGTGCAGTACTGACTTACCAGGCAACTCCAGGCTCAGTGGTTGAGAGACACCCACCTCCACAATACCAGCTAAAGCTTGTGGATGGAGGTCTGCAGGTGTCCCCAGGTTGGCCAGTAGCTCCTCAGTACATGTGAGTGGGGGCTGGGTGAGTGGCCCCCACCTGTTGCACCTTGTTCCCTGGCGATTGCATTAGCACGCTGTTTCGCCCATCTTATGAGGTCAGTGCAGTGTCGGCACACCTGCTGATAGGTGCGATTGTGACCGCCAACATCATTTACCCTCCTGCAGAGTTCCTCCCACAGGGCATCCCGCTGCTGTGCATCCTGTGGCACATGGCTGAAGAGTGTTGTATGGTTGTCGAGGAGGTATGGGATGAGGACCTCATCCTCCAAGCAGCTGTATGCTGGCAGCCTGCTACGTGGCATACCTGGAAGACATAATGATGGAGACAGGTCACAGTAACTCACAGAGAAGTACAGAAGTACAGCTGAACATACATGTGTATCACATTTATTAAGATTACAAATAAGTCTTTGCAAATCTACATGACACTAACACCACTGACATGTATAAGTCACACACATTTGACACTTACTGGTGATGTGATGTTATCGCCATATATGTGTGTGTCATGTGATGACATTGCTCATACTCCATGTGGATGTTGTCTTGACGTGGGCATGTCTGTTTGCCTGTACTGGTGTCTTTACCTATCAGCACATGCCTGGATGTGTTCACATTAATGCAATCAACCTTAATGCTGTGTATATGTCACATATATAGTCATACATAGCCATTAGGGACATGACCTGTGACCCTGCAGACTTGCAAGCATGTATGTGTTTTGCCATATACATCTACATGGCACTGTACAGCTGTGTAGCATCCTGCCATGTATTGCCTGTGTTGCACATGTGTAACACATGGGACAATAGCTAGCCTGATGGTATTTGCAGGGTTGGATATCAACTATAGCATGTATGGTCATAGTGATCTAGTAGGCTATATGCCCTGGGCCATTTATGAGCCTAGGCAGACAGGTTACCTAGCTGTAGGCAACAGACAGGTAAGTTTCAGTGGCCAGTTCAAGCAGTGCCACAGAACTGATCCACAGGGTTACTGATATATTTGGCATGCGGTCATCACACCATGTCACAGAGAGGGGCGATGTGCAGCTTCTCTGGACAGGGATGCATAGTATGGCAAGAGTATGTTAAGTGTATGGGACAGAGATCTGTCAGGCATGTTGTGATCCTTGTACTAGAAAGGTGGATGTCCATGAAGTATGTGTTTATTTGGGATCAGGATGTGTTAAGTGTAGCATGTCCAACACCTCTGGGTTGGACATGGCTTTATTCAGGGTAGGCTGCATGCTACATAGTGCAGCTAGGGATTGGGAAGGGCAGTGTAGGCCATCTACACATGGGCAATAACCCTTAAAGGAAATATGTGATCTATTATGGGTCACATGGGTGTTGAGTATGGCTGAGCAATTATCTCTATATTCCTGGATGGCACCCTGTCATGATTAGGGGTGCCACATACGACTACCTGTCTGGTGTGGTGAAGTAACTATCAAAGGAAAGAGTACTGTCCAGCTGCATCCCATACACACAGTTGCCATTATGTTGACCGCTGCCTAGGTGGTAGTTCATGGGTACAGGGTTTGTAACATAGGGATGACAATGCAATACTTAGCTGTCAGATTGTGGCCATACGTCACACCACACATCTGACACACTAAGGCCCTTCTGTATGTTGAACACAGCACACATTGAGTCAACTATTGCTCCTAGTTCATAGTCATTTGCAAACATCAATAGGCTGATGCCTTCTGTGTTAGTCTGTGTGGTATAGATAACAAAGAGGGGGAGTACCAGGAATGAACCCTGTATTACTGTGGCTGGCACTGGTTTGATGTGTGTATTAGTCAGACACCTTCTGTAGTGTTGGTTCTGCCAGCAGTCCAGTTGCCAACCACTCCTGTGACATAGGAATATACACCTAGTTTACTGAGTGTAGCTGGAACACAGTATGGGTGATGGTGTCCTATGACCTGGCAAGGTCATGATATGCAGTGTGAATCAACCCTACTGTCATCTACATCTGTACTGAGTACATCAAATACGTTGATCATGGTTCATGGCCTTACAGACCAGACTCAGCAGGGTAGTTGTGCACTATTTCCCATTATCAATGGTGTCTCCCCTTTGTGGGGTGTGATAACTGTTGCTGTGCACCATTCGGTGTGTACACAGCCTGACATGGAGCTATGATTGAACATGATGTGTATGTGGATAGCTGATTGTTCTTACATTTGTGTAGGATACACCCTGGGATGTTGACAGGTCCCATGAAAGCTGTATGTATGGCTTTAGAGAGTGCAGCTTGTACCTGCATAGTCATTATTACAGGGGCCCTGTAGTGTACATGGATATATTACTAAGTGTACCTGTTGGGGGTGGGAGTGGGTTTAGGTTCTCCAAGACCCTATCTGGATGAACAGGTGCTATTTCTGTAGGTGCAGTACTTCCCATGCCATAGTGCTGTGCAGCACGGCAGGTCTTGTCATTGCCATTACGATTAATGACACAGCTATAGAATGCTCTGTGCTTGGCCTCATAATATGTGGCTGATTAGTTTCACAGTAGCTTTGTGTGGTTTTATATGGTGTATCTGCATCTTACTGAGGCTGACCAGGGATCACCTACACTCATGTGTGTTCACTCTTGCAACAGTTACTACCTTCTGTGGTACAGTTTAAAGCATAGTACCACCAGTTTGCCTTCTTGTTTGTGTTTTGTTGAATCCTGGTTCTGTTTCAATGGCACAATCACTGCACATATGTGACTGCTTAAGGTTCATTTGTGTAGGATTCAGCATTTGCACATGCATTGTCCATCTGCATGGGTGCCATGACAGTCACCACTCTGCTCTTAGGAAACATAACATTGGCATTGGAGACTGACTATGTGTAGCATACTGTTAGCCCTGTTTGTGTGACTACTGTGATCCAGGTCACTGGGGTCGATGGAATCCAACATGCATTGAGCGCAGGTGTTGGTACATGAGGAGTCTTCCCAGTTCATAATGGAATAGTTGAGAGTAGCCATTATTATGGTTCTGTCTCAGACCTAATCTTCCCCATTACAGCACATTATGACAGTTGGGAAATCCACGGCATGATCAGTGATCTGTCGTAAGGTGCAATTTGAATTCCACTTTGGCACAA
The DNA here is from genome assembly GCF_019279795.1 of Protopterus annectens. Lineage (NCBI taxonomy): Eukaryota > Metazoa > Chordata > Ceratodontiformes > Protopteridae > Protopterus > Protopterus annectens. Next base: position 776,964,995 of record NC_056725.1, on the reverse strand, counting down.
AGGTAGTTGCTCAGCATAATGCATCTGAAGTTATGCAAGTGCAACTAGCATGGGGGTGTACATATCCTTCAGGAATATGGACACACCTGCAGCCTGTGTGTTCCAATAAAGGATAATGGGCAAAAGGTGAGGTATGTGTTATAACATGGTCATGCAGGTGTGCTCTCCGGAGCGCAGAAACATATCTCAGCCACTGCACAGATATGTTCTCCATGTTAGGGATTGACATGTGTGTCCAAATAGTGTTTCTGACATGTATCATTGTGTAGCGAGACCCACAGTTTATTGCTTGGCTGTCCCAGTAACAGCGGTGGACTTTCACTTGAACTGTGCATGATGAAGGCACTATAGGGGAAGCATGAGCCCTAGGCAGTATCCAGATTCCCAGATGTGACAGGTGCAGGCCATGTCTGTCAACCATGTTATCCCAGGCAGACAGATACTGGATACCCTTTGACTTGCACCACTACACTAGACAATTGTGGAATACAATCCTTTTGTCCCTGTACTGCAGTATCATTCTGGCCAATGGCAGAATGCTACCCAGGCCTTGGGACAAACCTACATGGGCTACAAGACCTGACAGTTCCTACATGTCTTTCCATGCAGTCCAGGCTACTGCATCACAGGTCCTGCACAACAACATGGAATATGCCAGAGCCATGTGTATAGTTCAAAATGTGGTCTGAGTGTATGGGTATGTGGCTAATCATGGCAGACAGGCAGCTGACAGTATGTATGCCCTCGTATAGGTTGGTGTGTAACATAGTGCTAAAGTTTGCATTCACAAATGAGTACTGTTGGGCATGTTTCCAGCCATGTGTTCTGAGGTGTGGCACAGTTATGCAAACTATGTCATACAGTTTGTGTATTCTGGTGTCTGTCTCTTCCAGCTTGGGGGGGGGTCACTTGTTTGGCCAGATACTTAGAAACATCTGTGAATGTGTATGATTTCTGGTAGTGTTTGTGGGTGTCCTTACTGTGTTCTGGTAAGGGTATGTGTTGGTTGTGTTGATGAGATGCATGTGTTAACCTACACCTCATGACTGTCCAGTCCAGTCATGGCTGTAGACTGGGCTGCCTTCTAGCTTACCCCTGTAGCTGCATCCCAGACAATGTGTGGGGCATGGTGTTAGGTGGGTTTGGCAGTGTACATGGCATAGAGATTACATTCCCCCAGGATGGCCACATACACAAAGCTGACATTAGTAAACACCAGTAGCTGACTAGTGGACATGCCTGTATGAGCATTCAGCGCTACAAGTACCAAGTACTGTATTTAGTTTACATATTGCTTATGAAGATGTTTTAGACAGTGATGCTCATATGTAAATATTTGTGTTATGGACATGACAACACTGGCTATTACGGAAACACTGTAGCTACCTTTAGCAGCAATCCTCCTCTGAGGTGCACACCACATCCTGTTAGTTGATTACAGAAGATGCAAGTGTCTACAGGTCTGTTTCCTTCTCTGGGTATATACTCACATATCCACCAGGACCATGAGCTCTGTTGAGCACAGGCACCCACTTTCCAGAGTCATGTATCAGTAGACTCTGATGCCACTATCAACATGATCAGGATATAATCAGATAGTGTAAGCCATCACATATGAAGCGGCTATTACACATGGGCAGCTGTCTCCTACATCTTACACTCCTACTGCAGATGTTACACTGAAGTTAAAGATGATATGCAACCTGGTTCATTACCAGTACTGTGCACTACCTTACATATAGTATGAGCAAGCGGCTGTTAGGTTGGCAATGAGAGGTAGGGCTACACAAACCTGGTAGTTCAACCAGTGTGTCTCTACTCTCAATATCCACTCTATGTAGGTGTGCACATAGCCATTTGGTCCAGCCCTGTAACAAGGGTCACTACACATTTGCATAACATGTACACCCATCACAGCTGTTATTGCTTGCAAACGATACTAGAGAGGTCCAGCCTGTTTTGGATATTACATGCACAGCTGTTATTGCTTGCAAACGATGGATAGTTACCTGGCTCTTCCAAATATCTTTGCTATCATGCTGCTAAACTGTCAGATGAATACAAATGATATGTATCCTGTTATTGAGTATTGTAATTGCCAATAGACATAACTACTGTTTGCATAACAGAACTGCTATGAAGAATAGAATACAGATCTGCCTAAAATATTGTACATTACACAGTTATTGGCATAATATCCCACAATGCACACCATATTTGCACTGTAAGTTCACCTTTAACATGTTAATCTTACTTATACACCATACATATGTTGACTGTTACAATATATCGACATATACTATCCCGTTATAGCACATACTTGTTGGACCAATACTGACACTGACAGTGGCTGGAAGCAAATTAGTGGATTCCATATCATCCCTTGTGGTGTATGCAAGTAGCAGCTAAAGCTATTGCCTATCCTGTCTCTATTCTAATAAACAGATCCATAAAAGAAAGTGCTTTCCCAGCAATTTGGAAAATATCACACATAATACCCTTACACAAAGGAGGCAAATCTACCGACCTTTCTAACTTTCGCCCAATTGCACTGTTATCTCCTCTAGCAAAAATTATGGAAAAATGTATACATAAACAACTACTAAACCATCTCCTCCTTAACAACCTACTAGCTGACACCCAACATGGATTTAGGCCTTCACATACTACTACCACTGCACTACTCTCTTTCACCAATACCATCAACTGTAACCGTAATAACAACAAACTAACCTCTTCTCTATTTCTAGACCTGTCAAAAGCCTTCGATATGGTAAATCATACACTTCTTCCACACATACTGAAATCCCTTGCCTTGGATGACTCTTCTTTAACCTGGTTCTCATCATATCTAGATGATCGACATCAAGCAGTACTCTGGAAAAATTCTCTATCTACTCTATTACCCATCTCATTAGGAGTACCACAGGGATCTATACTAGGCCCACTTTTATTCTCCATCTTTATTAATGATCTCCAATCATCTATCCAAAACACTACCTGCATACAATATGCAGATGATTCCACTTTAATCTGTACAGCCTCCTCTCAACCAGAACTCCAATCCCTTACACAAGCTACCTTTTCAACCGTTGAACAATGGTTCTCTAAAGATGTCTTCTCCTTAACCCCAAGAAAACAAAACTATTACTTTTTCACCTACACATAAATCTACTCAACTACATTTTACTATCACTGCAAGTGATAACTCTCACATTACTCCTGACTCCACTACAAAACTGCTTGGTGTTACTATTGATAACAATCTTAGCTTTGACCACCACATTAATAACACAATAAAAACAGTTAATAAAAGATTGGTTCACTATACAGAATAAAACCTTCCTTACACCTAAGGCACGGACTACTTTAGCACAATCACATCTTATCTCTACCCTTCTGTATGCATCCTCGATCTACACTAATCTATCTAAAGGTAACCTTAGGAAACTGTCTACATCCTACCACAACATAGCTCGATTTGCCACTGCATCTCAATATAGAACTCACCACTGCATAAACTTAAAACTTCTACACTGGCTGGAACTTCCTAACAAGATTATCTATCAACAACTCTTAATAGCACATAAAATTTTATATCAACCCTCAAAAACACCTGCTCTTAGCAACCTCTTGACTCCCTATAATAATTTAAAACAACTACGCTCCTCCCAAAAGCTACAAGTTAACATGACCAGAATTTCAAGCTCTGCAGGAACTGCCTTTTCTCCAACTCAGTTGGCAAAATATGGAATAACCTTCCTTACATATCTCCTCTCTAGCCACTTTTCCTTGCTGTAAAGAGCAACTTCTTTCACATCTGAATAACTTCTGGCTCTGCTCTTGTACCAATCCAGACTAACCTACTTTCATCTTTCAACTATATTTGCATTTTATTTAACACTCTAAATCTCTCTCAAATCATAAATAACATTATGATTCTACTGTTACTAAAAAAAAAAAAAAAATTATTATTTTTATTTTCATGTTTTTAATTACATAATTTGTATTACATAGTTAGTATTATCTATTTGTTATTAGAATAGCATCACCTGACCTGAACTAATTTCCTTGTATTATTGCTCTTTGCCTATATCACAAGTGTCTTTTTTACATGTATTTCTATAAACATGCTTTAATCTGTGGAGCTTTTCTCCCCGGGCCTCCACTGAAAATGGACAATGATCCAGTTGGACTAGCCCGGTCAACAAATGTAAAATAAAATAAATAAAAATAAATAAAAGTTTGCCTTGTGACCTACAGCAGCATACACAAAGAATACAAGCATTACTACTGCTCAACAATACATCACTACAAGATAGCTATTTCCACTATATGCATTGATTACACTGTAATTCTTACTGGACATACATACTGAACATCTTACATACACAGACATGCTACATGTTATACATACCTTCTTAGTAATTAGAGGTGTTATTGACAAGTATAATACTGTTTCTGCCTTTCAGTGTTTTGTACTGTCCTACAGGTAGATGCAGATGGTTTGAATGTGTGACAAGGCAACCTTTTATAGTTTCAGATTAGTAACATGTGCTATCCCGATAACCAATTGGTGTTCCTAAGTAGCTAATTACATGCACATCAGCTGTGCTGCTACTGCCTTAGCCAATGCCATAGCTACAGTGGAGTATAATTGAGTACTCCACTTGGGCGTTGCCAATTTGCCTTACTTCATAGGTTGATACTAGGCTATCTGCCCTAGGGCATTTACAAGCCTAGCCAGAGAGTGTTTGGCTTTCGCCACCCTTTTTAGATTAGTTGACTGTGCCTCTGTATAGTAGGTTACAGAAGATAGCCCATTTAAAGTTAGTTAGCCATGCCTCTGTCTTGCAGTGACACAGAAGAGATCCCAGGGGTAAATTTACGATCTCCCATCCAAACGTCAAGATTCTTCTTGAAGAGGGTCATTGAGGGGCTCTGTCCAACATGGATTGGGATTTTGTTCCAGAGTGAGGGGAGCCTCTGGGATATGAATCTGTCCCTCCAGCATGTTCTATTTATTTTTGTGCTGAGGTTTAAGTCACTGGAGCGTGTAGCTATGATGGATTTGGATTTCTTGAGGTGGAGAATGTCCATTAATTCTGGGTTGGACATGGCTTTATACGTCAGGCACAGGTCGCCTCTGAGTAGGCGGTAAGCAACTCAGTAGAACTGGAGTTTCTTTAGCCTAACTGCATAGGGCATCTGTTTGAGTCCCTTGATCCTCTTGGTGAGGTACTTTTGGGGTCTTTCTAGTTGTAGCAGGTGTCGGGTAAGGTACATCCCAAATGGGGCATTGTATTCAATTATGGGCCTGATGAGTGATGAGTAGAGGGGCACAATGACCTCTCTTGATCTAGATGCGAACCCCTTTGTGATAAGGTGGGCTATATAGAATGTCTTTCTAACCACTTTGGCAATGTGATTGTCAAAGGAGAGATTGCAATCTACTTGGGTCCCCAAATCCCTAATTACTTCTTCCGTACTTAATGTATTACCACCTATGTGGTAATTTGTGGGCAGTTTGTTTTTCCCAAAGGGGATGACTATGCACTTTTTGGCATTTAGCTTTAGGCCATGGCTCTGGCACCAGTTATCCATCTCTGTGAGACCTTTATGGAGGATGCTTGTGTCAGCCGGCGAGTCGATTATGGCCCCCAGTTTGCAATCATCTGCAAACTTTGTCAGCCATAGTCCTCCTGTGTTAGCCTGTACCTCAGAGAAATATATACTGAACAAGAGAGGTCCCAGGACTGAGCCTTGTGGGATGCCACTTGTAACTGGTTTAGAGTCTGATATGGCACCTTCAATTCTGACCATGTGGGTTCTATTCCTAAGCCAGTTTGCAACCCATCTTGTGACATAGGGGTTGATATTTAAGTTGGTGAGCTTATTTATAATGCCTGAGTGGGGTATTGTGTCAAAGGCATTTGCAAGGTCAAGGTATGCTGTGTGGACTACCTTCCCTTCGTCTATGGCCTTGGTGACTGTTTCAAGGAAATCAACCAGGTTCAAGAGGCAAGATCTGCCCTTAACAAAACCAAATTGGGTAGGATCCAGTGTTTGGACGATCCCAATGTCTTTGTTTATGAGTTCCATGATGATACACTCCATAGCTTTGCAGACCAGGCTAATTAGGCTTATAGGACGATAGTTTCCGGGGTCTGTTGTGGCACCACCTTTATGGAGTGGGACCACTGTTGCTGTACGCCATTCTTTAGGTACATATCCTGTTGTAAGGCTGAGACTGAATAGTGATTTTAAGTGAGGGTTCAGTTCTTCTTGGAGCTCATGTAAAGCGCACGGGACACCATCCGTCCCATTGATGCTGTTTTTGCTTTGGAGGGCAGCTCTCACCTGTGCATCTGTGATGTCAGGGAGGCTACACTCTGTTGGGATAGTCATTTGCTCATTTGGGGGGGAAGGGGGGAATTTGCACTGAACCTGTCTGCCAGGATGTTGGCAATGTTAGTTGTGAGGAAGACAGCGTGGAAGTGTTGCTTGGAATCTATTGCAACAGCTGTATGGAGACGAACAGTAATATATTGTGTGTAATGCCTAGAGGATTTGGTCTAAGTGTGAGTACTGCTGTTATATTTTTGAACATTGCTACTTGTGCAGGGTTTGTCTGTACCTAATACTTCTTTATATGTTTCAGTCTGGCCAGGTTGTTCGACCAGCTAAGGGCTGCATAGCTATGCATATAATGTTAGGGGGTTTACAGTGCACTTACCAGACATATTTAGTTTGGTGTTACTGTGTATCATACTGTGCTGATAATCAGTACTCTGTAACACTTCCTGGTGTACGAACCTTTCAACCCTCTGAAACGGGATTAGTTCATACAGACCCTGTTACATCAGCAGCTGTTCAATTGTATAACAGCAACTATTTCACATAGGGCCATGTTAGTGTGTCTGTGTCCAGGTATGTTAAGGTTTCAGCAGAAGTTGTTGGGGTAGATGGTGGGTGTACAAACACATGCAGGTGTGTAAGAACCCCTTTTATACAATGTCTATATGTATGTGCGTGTTCTTTCCCTATGTGAACACCTATCCCTTAGTGGACTAATACTATGGTAATTGCAGGCTGATTCATTAAGGCACTGTTAAATGCTTCCTGTATAGCATGCAGGTACTGTTAGTCCTTGAATCCTTTTGACAATACATCAGAATGTAATAAAGTTTTGCAAAATGAAAGCTGTCTGTGTATTTCTGTCATGGATATTTGCAGTCATTGTGTCCATAGAACATATATGTAATAGTGTATTGGCATATAGTCTTCATATGTTATGTTCATATTGTTTGGGGGGGGCAGAATGTGTGATTGCTATGGTCCATGTTATACTCAGATATGAACACTTTGGATGCTGTCTACAGACATGTATGTATGTGTGTGTGTGTGTATATATATATATATATATACATAATGTGTGTATATGTGTATATATATATATATATATATATATATATATATATATATATATATATATACACATATATATTATTGCATATGTTTATCTGTACCTCCATAGATGTGTAGATGTTTTTAACCTATCTATATATCTACATATATATGTAGACCTGTATATATCGACATGTCTATGCATCTCTCTCTCTCTCTATATATATATATATATATATATATATATATATATATATATGAGCATACACCTTTAATTGGGTACATGGCGGGTTGTCCTATTTCAACACATTCTTCCCTTTTGTGTTTTAACCTATCTGCATACACAATTGGGATAGATACATCCCAGGTAGCTTAGTGTTAGGTTACTCTGAGGATGGAGTACATGGTTGCGGGTTCTACTCCTGGAAGGTGTTATTATTTTACCTCTCAGAGTAGGCACTGGTAGGGAAAGTGTGAATAACGCACATTTACATGGTTGTAAGCAGGTTTTCCCGTGGTCTGCGCGACGTTAAGCAAAGGTTAAATCTGTGAAGCGCTTCTCCGTTACAGTGTTTTAGCACCGCTTACTGTCGCGTAACCCGCTTGCAACTGCTTAAGAGTGCTTTAATCCACCTGCATCCAGCAGCCCTTATTCTGGCCCTCAAAATAACAGCCCTTGCAGGTCTTGAACCCGGGACCATGAACACCACAGTCACTGATTTTACCACCAAGGCATCTGAGATATGTACAAATGTTATGGTGTTTAGAATATACATTTTACTACAGGCATTCCTCACTACTGAAAACAAATGTGACAGTTGGTGTACATATGTCTGATACATGTTAATGTTCATATGTTTATGAAATTAGGTGTTGCAATGTGACATGACAGGGTGCATTATGAATAAGAAAGGTTCTTGTTTTGTGTCCTTTTTATATTGTCCCAATACTCCATGTATACCTCTCCAGTTCACTTACTGGACATCCGACCCAGGCCCTCCTTGATGCATGATTGCATTACCCATCATTCCTCATCCACCCCAATCTTCACATACACAACAACCACCCCTTCTATGGTAAATTAGGTTAATATTAATTGTTATACCAGAGCTGCATGTGTTTTGTGTACACTCCAATTCCTTTGGAGTGCTTCTGTGTCACAAAGTGTGTTTATAGATGTTTATATATATATATATATATATATATATAAATATAAATATAAATATAAATATAAATATATATATATATATATATATATATATGGCTATTGATGTAACTGTATAATATATATATATATATATATATATATGTGTGTGTGTGTACATCACTGACATGCATATATATCATACCTCTCAACCTGGAAACATCAAAAATCTGGACAAGGGGCATGAAAAATAGATACAAATCTGTATGCTGATTAACATATCATTTGCATATATAATTATTCAACCCCGCCCACTCCAATGGAATTGTGGGATACCAACATTTGAACACAAACCGAAGAACAGGCAACCAAAATATGGCACCAGAGTCCCCCTGCAGCCATTCCAATGTCCCATTACCTGGCTATTTCACCCCATTTACCATAAACTCTAATATGTGCATACTGCTTTACTTCTACAATGATTATTTGGATTTTATTTTTACATTTTGCAGCACATCAATGCACAAACACTAACAGACATCTGATAAACAAAGCAATACTGTCTCACAATGAAAATAGACTTGGCATTAAAATTTCTCTGCCCTTGAAACACACATTCAATGAAACAGCATTGAAACTTACACCACATCCAAAGAAAATGCATCTGGCCAGTGGTGGATAAAGATTACCTTTGGGCTGTTTTCAAATCATTGGCCATTTGCACACAAAACAAGAAACATACACGTGTTCTTTTCTTTGATACACCTTCCTGACTTTATTAAGTTATATTCCTTGTATAATATAGCATATTTGTTAGACAGAGCACATTTTTAATTTGTTTGAACATTTTTCCAGTAGGCTGTACTGTAGGCAATGAAAGAAAATGCATGACCCAATAATTACAAAACTGCCCAATTCAGAACATTTCCACCATAAAAGTCTACTTCGACACCCAAACTATAAACAGAATGACAGTAGTGTAAGCCATGGGTATCTTGCACAGCTTCTCACACTTATTTTCAATTTCAGATTTTTTTTTGGGGAAAGGTCAAAACCAGGGACACATTTTAAACAGTTTGCCTTGTGACCTACAGCAGTATACACAAAGAATACAAGCATTACTACTGCTCAACAATACATCACTACAAGATAGCTATTTCCACTATATGCATTGATTACACTGTAATTCTTACTGGACATACATACTGAACATCTTACATACACAGACATACTACATGTTATACATACCTTCTTAGTAATTGGAGGTGTTATTGACTAGTATAATACTCGTTTTCGGTTCGTCTTTCAGTGTTTTGTACTGTCCTACAGGTAGATGCAGATGGTTTGAATGTGTGACAAGGCAACCTTTTATAGTTTCAGATTAGTAACATGTGCTATCCCGATAACCAATTGGTGTTCCTAAGTAGCTAATTACATGCACATCAGCTGTGCTGCTACTGCCTTAGCCAATGCCATAGTTACAGTGGAGTATAATTGAGTACTCCACTTGGGCGTTGTCAATTTGCCTTACTTCATAGGTTCATAGGTTGATTTACAAGCCTAGCCAGAGAGTGTTTGGCTTTTCCCACCCTTTTTAGATTAGTTGACTGTGCCTCTGTATAGTAGGTCACAGAAGATATCCCATTTAAAGTTAGTTAACCATGCCTCTGTCTTGCAGTGACACAGAAGAGATCCCGGGGGTAAATTTACGATCTCCCATCCAAACGCCAAGATTCTTCTTGAAGAGGGTCATTGAGGGGCTCTGTCCAACATGGATTGGGATTTTGTTCCAGAGTGAGGGGAGCCTCTGGGATATGAATCTGTCCCTCCAGCATGTTCTATTTATTTCTGTGCTGAGGTTTAAGTCACTGGAGCATGTAGCTCTGATGGATTTGGATTTCTTGAGGTGGAGCATGTCCATTAATTCTGGGTTGGACATGGCTTTATACGTCAGGCACAGGTCGCCTCTGAGTAGGCGGTAAGCAACTGAGTAGAACTGGAGTTTCTTTAGCCTAACTGCATAGGGCATCTGTTTGAGTCCCTTGATCCTCTTGGTGAGGTACTTTTGGGGTCTTTCTAGTTGTAGCAGGTGTCGGGTAAGGTACATCCCAAATGGGGCATTGTATTCAATTATGGGCCTGATGAGTGATGAGTAGAGGGGCACAATGACCTCTCTTGATCTAGATGCGAACCCCTTTGTGATAAGGTGGGCTATATAGAATGTCTTTCTAACCACTTTGGCAATGTGATTGTCAAAGGAGAGATTGCAATCTACTTGGGTCCCCAAATCCCTAATTACTTCTTCCGTACTTAATGGATTACCACCTATGTGGTAATTTGTGGGCAGTTAGTTTTTCCCAAAGGGGATGACTATGCACTTTTTGGCATTTAGCTTTAGGCCATGGCTCTGGCACCAGTTATCCATCTCTGTGAGACCTTTCTGGAGGATGCTTGTGTCAGCCGGCGAGTCGATTATGGCCCCCAGTTTGCAATCATCTGCAAACTTTGTCAGCCATAGTCCTCCTGTGTTAGCCTGTACCTCAGAGAAATATATACTGAACAAGAGAGGTCCCAGGACTGAGCCTTGTGGGATGCCACTTGTAACTGGTTTAGAGTCTGACATGGCAACTTCAATTCTGACCATGTGGGTTCTATCCCTAAGCCAGTTTGTAACCCATCTTGTGACATATGGGTTATTTAAGTTGGTGAGCTTATTTATGATGCCTGAGTGGGGTATTGTGTCAAAGGCATTTGCAAGGTCAAGGTATGCTGTGTGGACTACCTTCCCTTCGTCTATGGCCTTGGTGACTGTTTCAAGGAAATCAACCAGGTTCAAGAGGCAAGATCTGCCCTTAACAAAACCAAATTGGGTAGGATCCAGTGTTTGGAGGATCCCAATGTCTTTGTTTATGAGTTCCATGATGATACACTCCATAGCTTTGCAGACCAGGCTAATTAGGCTTATAGGACGATAGTTTCTGGGGTCTGTTGTGGCACCACCTTTATGGAGTGGGACCACTGTTGCTGTACGCCATTCTTTGGGTACATATCCTGTTGTAAGGCTGAGACTGAATAGTGATTTTAAGTGAGGGTTCAGTTCTTCTTGGAGCTCATGTAAAACACAGCCCGGGACACCATCCGGTCCCATTGATGCTGTTTTTTTGCTTTGGAGAGGGCAGCTCTCACCTGTGCATCTGTGATGTCAGGGAGGCTACACTCTGTTGGGATAGTCATTTGCTCATTTGGGGGGGAAGGGGGGAGTTTGCACTGAACCTGTCTGCCAGGATGTTGGCAATGTTAGTTGTGAGGAAGACAGCGTGGAAGTGTTGTTTAGAATCTATTGCAACAGCTGTATGGAGACGAACAGTAATATATTGTGTGTAATGCCTAGAGGATTTGGTCTAAGTGCGAGTACTGCTGTTATATTTTTGAACATTGCTACTTGTGCAGGGTTTGTCTCTACCTAATACTTCTTTATATGTTTCAGTCTGGCCAGGTTGTTCGACCAGCTAAGGGCTGCATAGCTATGCATATAATGTTAGGGGGTTTACAGTGCGCTTACCAGACATATTTAGTTTGGTGTTACTGTGTATCATACTGTGCTGATAATCAGTACTCGGTAACACTTCCTGG